>NC_087171.1:6045766-6148266 GCF_035594125.1 Scylla paramamosain | reverse complement strand
TTCTTCTTTCCCTCCTTTATTTCAACCAGATGGCACAACTGCTATCACATCTATCTCTAAAGCTGAACTCTTCGCTCAAATCTTTGCTAAAAACTCTCCCTTGGACGATTCAGGGCTTGTTCCTCCCTCTCCTTCACCCTTTGACTACTTCATGCTACCTATTAAAATTCTTCGCAATGATGTTTTCCATGCCCTCACTAGCCTAAACCATCGAAAGGCTTATGGACCTGATGGGGTCCCTCCTACTGTTCTCCGAAACTGTGCCTCCGTGCTTGCACCTTGCCTAGTCAAACTCTTTTAACTCTGTCTGTCAACATCTACCTTTCCTTCTTGCTGGAAGTTTGCCTACATTCAGCCTGTTTCTAAAAAGGGCGACCGTTCTAATCCCTCAAACTGCTGTCCTATTGTTCTAATTTCCTGCCTATCCAAAGTTTTGTAATCTATCCTCAACAGCAATATTCTTAAACATCTATCACTTCACAACCTTCTATTTGATCGCCAGTATGGGTTCCGTCAAGGCCGCTCTACTGGTGATCTTCTGACTTTCCTTACTGAGTCTTGGTCATCCTCTTTTAAAGATTTTGGTGTAATTTTTGCTCTTGCCTTGGATATATCAAAAGCTTTTGATAGAGTCTGGCACAAAGCTTTGATTTCCAAATTACCCTCCTACACCTTCTGTCCTTCTCTCTGTAACTTCATCTCAAGTTTCCTTTCTGACCGTTCTACTGCTGCTGTGGTAGATAGCCACTGTTCTTCTTCTAAATTTATTAACAGTGGTGTTCCTCAGGGTTCTGTCCCGTCACCCACTCTCTTCTTACTATTCATCAATGACCTTCTAAACCAAACTGACGCTGATGATACCACCCTGCACTTTTCCACGTCTTTTCACAGACGTCCAACCCTTCAGGAAGTAAACATTTCACGCAGGGAAGCCACAGAACGCCTTACTTCTGATCTTTCTAAAATTTCTGATTGGGGCAGAGCAAACTTAGTATTGTTCAATACCTCAAAAACTTAATTCCTCCATCTATCAACTCGACACAACCTTCCAGACAACTATCCCCTCTTCTTCAGTGACACTCAACTTTCCCCCTCTTCTACACTGAACATCCTCGATCTGCCCTTTACTTATAATCTGAACTGGAAACTTCACATCTCATCTCTAGCTAAAACAGCTTCTTTGAAGTTAGGTGTTCTGAGACGTCTCCGCCAGTTTTTCCTCAACCCCCTCCCACAGCTACTCACTCTGTACAAGGGCTTTATCCGTCCATGTATGGAGTATGTATGGGGAGGGTTCCACTCATACCGCTCTTCTAGACAGGGTGGAATCAAAAGCTTTTCGTCTCATCAACATCTCTCTTCTAACAGACTGTCTTCAGCCTCTCTCATTGCCGCAATATTGCATATCTAGCTGTCTTCTACCGCTATTTTCATGCTAACTGCTCTTCTGATCTTGCTAACTGCATGCCTCCCCTCCTCCTGCGGCCTCACTGCACAAGACTTTCTTCTTTCTCTCACCCCTATTCTGTCCATCTCTCTAATGCAAGAGTTAACCAGTGTTCTCAATCATTCATCCCTTTCTCTGGTGAACTCTGGAACTCCCTGCCTGCTTCTGTATTTCCATCTTCCTATGACTTGAATTCCTTCAAGCGGGAGGTTTCAAGACACTTATCCTTCAATTTCTGACTACCGTTTTTTACCCTTTTCTGGGATTGGCATCTCAGTGGGCTTTTTTTTTTTTAATTGGATTTTTGTTGCCCTTGGCCAGTGTCCCTCCTACATAAAAAAAGAAAAAAAGACAGAGAGAGAGAGAGAGAGAGAGAGAGAGAGAGAGAGAGAGAGAGAGAGAGAGAGAGAGAGAGAGAGAGAGAGACTCTCCACATCATGTAAAAACACGTACGCAAGCCAAGTGAACCACTGGAGAGTTTATCCTAGATGTACCCATCAGGACACGTATGTGCTTAGAGATAATGTGTTGCTCTATTAATCAGAGATCATGCAACTATTTTAGTATTTCTTGTTATGTTCGATGACTTAATATAAAGCCATATATTTTCTGAGGAATTAAATGTAGCTATAGATGGTTTCTATGCATTTGCCATGGCGATGTCGCTATAGCAACTGTACTCGCCATCTCATCGCTGCTCCGATGGAAAGGCTAACTGGCCATAGCTGGCTTACTTGGCTGTTTTGAAATGCGTTTTATTGATTTACATGCAAGATTTTTACGGTACAATTTATTGCTTTGTCTTCAACAAATTATATAGTTCTAGAAAAGTTAACTAAGAGTAAACTGAGAGAAGATTTTGCTATATTTTTATCCATTGCAGGACAGCGGCGATGTGGTGCAGGGGATCGGACGCGGTGTTTATTTGCAGGAAGGGAAGCCTTACAGAGGTGACCGCATACCATGCCTGGATTCTTATATTTGTTATCATGGGTGTCCACGATTGTACACATATGCCTGGGAACCCTTGCCTTAGGTAAGAAAAAGAGAGTATATGTAGTTGTACACATACTAAGGGTATCAAAATATAAGCTAAGCAAACTCTGAACCACCGAGCTGTCAAACTCGGGGGTTTCAGTGTAGTCCTTCACACCACAGGTATTGACTCCACAGCTTTCAGATGCAGCTTTACACTTGTTTGTTAATGAAGCAAGAATTAGAGACAAAATAGCATCATTCTGCTGTTGGCCACAAAACGCCGGCAGTGGTGGCGGTGATAAGCTAGACACCCAACCCCCTATCTATCCGTTGGGACTGTTTATGATGAACTCATTGTACCAACACCCCAGAAATAATCGAAGTTATTACTTGTTTTACTAACATACTTTTTTTGTCAAAATTAGTTTTCTGGTAGATTCAACTGTTTTGAAGGAATCTCATTTTGAATTTTTTTTAAATCATTAGTTTTTCCTTCACCGCTATGATCTACACTAAGGAAAATTAGTTTTTTTTTCAGAAAAGAAAATTTTATATTATGGCAAAGTCTATCAAAAAGATATATGTACACCTAGTTCATGTTATATGTGGATTCTCAAAAAAAAAATGTTTATGCAACCCTAAATGTGTCAGGTATTCTTGTTATGTGAGAAATATTAACATTTATGCGGACTGCTTGACAGGATTTCAGGGCCTCGGGGAAGTACATGTAGGTGCCTGTGTCTGTGACGTGGGTTGAACAATTTGTTGCTAAGTTGAAGACTCATGTGATAAGAAATGGAGAGAATGTTCAGTTAAGTGATGGCTTCAATATAGGTGGTGTACCTTGAACCAAGGATGATTCTGGCCACTCTTTTCTGCCCACTTTCTTCCAGCATGTTCATCTAACCAACCATCCAACCTTACACCAGGGTTTAAGGTAAAATTTTGTGATGCTGGTATAGTCACCTACATTGAAAGCTTTGGAAAAGTCAGTGTTGTGTTTTTCTTATATATCCCATCTTTCTATATTATACTATTGTAATATAGCATTAGTGGTGTATTTTGGTATTGCTTTAGTGATTTATTGTCCAGAAAAAGTGCCAAGATTAACATTGAACAGGGATCAAAGTTAAGTTGAAGAACATTGTCCATGATATATATATATATATATATATATATATATATATATTTCCATATTGACATCTGCTCGTAAAAATCCGTGTAACATGCAGTCATCATTAGAATATAAAAGAGTTAATATTTACCAAGATCACTGTATCAAGTCTACATTCCTGATGCATTGCCCCTATTGATGGCATGCATCATTTCAACCAGAAGTGGTTTTCACAATTTTCAGCGTAATATACAGCTTTGTATAGCTTATTTTTGGGGATTTTAAGCATCAAGAGCTAACAATACCAACCTTCTCTATGCAAGACACTACACTTGCTTTTCTCATGTCATTCACATTAACCAACCTACATGCATTAGGGTAAATGATACACTTAAGATATATGTATAGTATTTAGTAGTTCATCACAAAATTATTATGATTTAAGTTAATTCATCACAATTAAATCAGTGATGATTGAGTATATCATTTTTTTCTTTTCTTTTTTTCTGTATTATTAATGTATTACTGTATTACTGTATCACTATTAAGCACATGTATGGATAGCTTTACTGCATGAGAATTTTTCTCCTTTAGATTTTCTGTGCTTTTCTTGCAGCCACACCAGTAATGTCAAAAAATAAATAAATAAATAAAATAAAACTGAAATTTTTGGGGAGATAAAATTTTTAGCATGATAAATTCCTTTGATATCATGGGATCAGTCACTGGTAACCATGATTGGTATGATTTAGTCAGATAATTTCAGTCATCTAATTTTAACCGATTTTTAACCAGAGTAAAAAATCTTTATTTAAATTAGTACTTGTTTATTTGCCTTGGAGATACACAGTGTAGAAAAGCAGTTCAATTTATAGATGTACATGATGCATTTTTCTGTGAAATTACTCTTATTATTTGCCTCTTCAACGATTTAGTGGTCACATACTGTATGTTAGAATCAATTAGTAGTACTTTCCTAGTTGTCTTAAATTTACTCCTCATGGAGCTCCAGGTTATTTAAGTTATATAGTAGCATTGATTGATTATTTTATTTTATTTGTTTTTTATTATTTTGTTTGTTTATTTATTTATATATACATGGTTTTAATCTTGATTTTTCTAACCCTGATCCACCATGTGTTATAAATCTGTAAAACTGTAGCCTACCCCACACAGTGCATGTGAAAATTTTTTGTCAGTGTGGGTAAGCACTTAACCTTTTTTGTGCAGGTGAATGTGTTGTACAGGAATAGAGGCAGAATTCTAGTAACACAGTACAAAATAGTTCTGCCTTCTTGGATATACACACATGCAGGTCATGTTTGGCTTCAACAGTTCATCTGCCTCTTCTGATAGGAGATACTTTTCTTGTAGACATTGTCAGTGTTAAGATTTTTACTAGTAAGTTTGCTAATGTTACAGAGCAGTCCTACTAAGAACAACTCTGTCTATTTAAATAATGAAAATTAGATGCCTCAGTAAATATGGAATGTTTCACTGAAACAACTGAAGATTTTTTAACACTGCAAAAAAATTGTTCAGTTTTTTTAGTAAATGGCTGTCTTAAATACTTCACTGTGTTCAAGATGTCTTGATTTTAAATATTCTGAATATATTATTTTTGTGTACTGAGGAGTGAACTCCAAAAAGAAGAAAGGATTGACTAGAGTGACAGCTTATAATTATATACCTCCATAGCTGTGTGTACTCTTTAGTTGTGCCTATGTTGATTGGTTTGTTGTACCTAGCTGATACCATGAAGCTCCAGTCATTTTTTTTCTGAGCATTTATCCTTTTAGGCAAACATGACACTCCTGTTCTTGCCTTACCTGTTCACTTGCCATTCTACATCCAGTTTAGGATGTAAATATTCACTTTATTTTATAATCATTGATATGTTGTTCCCCCTTTCCTCCTTTCTGAATACTAAGCACAAATTAGCATACTTGTTAATTCAAAACATCTTCCCAGACTTTAAAAATTTAATGGAAACTCCACATCAAATATTCCACCAGACATTGCATCTGAAGATACAGGTGAATCTGGTTTTTAGAACATTTCCAGTTGATTTCAGTGCTGTAGTTGAGGAGGAAGGAGAGCCCTCAAGAAGTTTTAAGGGCATAACTATGGTTTCAGTTATTATTTTATCATAATCCTTAAGTCCTCTCCACATGGTTGAGAAAGGAGGTGTGGCTTAATTGACATGTCACCACTTCTGGCCTATGATATTTACCTATTAAAATCCCTTGAGTTGACAAGTGGTTTTCACTAAAATTAAAGGTAGGAAGGCTGCTTCATCAAGTAGGAAGCTGTCTTTACGTAGACATAAAAAATGTAAAAGTAGTCAAACCTGACCCATTCATTTCCTGTACCATACCAGTTAACACAGGCTTTATCCAATGGAATCAACCTGTATCAACATAACCTAAACACATGTCTGTCTTTCAGATAACACTTTAAGCCTTTTGTTTCACTTTTTAATTTCTTATTTAAATTGATTTACATAAAAATGTGAGGAATAAACAAAAATATAAATAAAACCCAGGAAATCCAATAAAAAAATTTATATATATATATATATATATATATATATATATATATATATATATATATATATATATATATATATATATATATATATATATATATATATATATATATATTGTTTTTTTTTTTTTTTTTTTTTTTTTTTTTTTTTTTTTTTTTTTTTTTGCCAAGGCAGAGTGCAGGTGCTACATATAAAAGAATACTTAACCATAGTATTCAGACACTAAAACATCACTCAGCAGTACTGTCAGTGTCAGCTGATTAATACTGCCTTTCTCATCTTTTTTGGCAGCTATGGTAGTGACATTGTTCTTTACATTTTCTTTAATTGCAAGTTAAACCTTATTGGACTTTTGAATAGTGTCATGTTTCATTTTTTTTTTTTTTTTTTTACAATTTTGCAAGTATTATTTACTTCCTGCCCTTCCAGCTTCAAAGCTCCCAACTAACAAACCTAACTGCTATCTTCAGCACAGCCAGCAAGGGATGCATAGGTTTCCTTTACTTATGAATGAAGGAAAGAAATTACTGTGAAACAACTTGGTTTATTATTAAATACACGCAAAACTTTAAAGTCCATATAGTCGAATTCAGTTAAATATTAGTGAAGTGCAGATGTAATTCCAAGAAACAAAGGAAAACTGATGAAGAGTTGCACTTCAACTTAACCAGTAATTATGTATTGTAATCCATCAAGGATTTTTATTCATTTATAATTAAAAGAAAATAGAAAGGAATCGATGTTTGCATTAATCTATTATGATACTTTCCTATTACCTGTTAATCAAAAATTGTATTTGTACAATGATATTTTATTTGAAAAATCAATATTGATATGTAATTTTGTAGATTTGCTAGTCTGCTTTAGTGTATTTATTCTTTAATTTTTATTAGGATTTTCTCATTTTGATCAACTTTTATTGTGTAACAGGACACCACATTAGCTAATGTATACAAAATTTGACATGATTGGGTTTGTCACCCACTTGTTATATGCAACAAAACTTTCTGGCAGGAAAGTAAGGTATGACAATGTACAAATGAATAGAACTATTTCCATTGCAAAGTGTGCATGATGGGGACATTTGAGTTTTATTTAAGTGCAGGTGCTCCATATGAAAGAACACTTAACCATAGTATTTAGACAAAAAAATATTTTGTATAATTTTATACGTGCTCCCTCCTTATCACTGCCTTTTTACTTTTTCAACAGCTGCAGCTCTCTACTACCTTGCAGAACTTGTAGAAGAATATACAAGCACAGTTGCCAAAGTTATAAGATATTGGATATGGGTAAGTAACTTGTTTGTACACTACTGTGGTCTGTTGCCATTAATTTTGCAGGTAATTTCATTCACTTGCTGATTACATAGACAATCCCAAACCCAACTCTCTATCTCAGTCTTTGTGGTTAATCATTAGTGACAAACATCCCAGATTCATGCTTTTTTTTTTTCACTTTTTTTTTATGTAGGAGGGACACTGGCCAAGGGCAACAAAAATCAAAAAAAAAAAAAAAAAAAAAAAAAGCCCACTGAGATGCCAGTCCCAGAAAAGTTTTCAAAGCAGTAGTCAAAAAACCTCCCTCTTGAAGAAATTCAAGTCATAGGAAGGTGGAAATACAAAAGCAGGCAGTTAGTTCCAGAGTTTACCAGAGAAGATTGTCAGAGGCAGTAAGGTTTCCTCTATTTGAGATAATTTATATAGCTTGGCTGGCATCAGATGGGGTGGCAGAGGCTGACCCATGCTACATATTCATGAAAAATCTTGGGTGGGCAGCCTGTGTCAGCAAAGACTTTTCACCCTAAAAGATCACTCATGCCAACACCAAGCATTAGCAGGAATCCAAAATAAGGGTCCCTGTTTGCCGCTCGCTGCACAGATCAGGATGTGTGAAAGTAGGTTAATCAGCCAAATACTAGATGGAGGCAATTGTGTGCTTGTTTTGATTTAGATGAATTTTAGGGAAGAATTTAAATCTAAAATACCATGGTATAATTCTCTGCCCTTTTCAGAATAGTTCTCTCAACTCAGTCCTTAAGTTTACTCACCTTACTACACAACTTTTCATACAATTCATACAGTACATGTTTCATGCTCATTTCTGTTCATATATTAAACTTACCAGTGTCTTTGATGCAGATATGTAAGTGATGTACAGCATGTTTTGAATCTTTGAAAATAGGTAGTTGAGGACAGAATTGGTCTGTGTCTTAAGTCAACTCCACCACACCAAAAATACTGTTCGAATGTCACCAAATCCTTTCATTTCATAGCACAGATCTCACAAATAGCTCTTGTTTCCTTCAGTTATAATATTTTGAGGTCTATACCCACAAAGAGAGAAAAAATATCAGGAGGTATAGAATCCAAGGTGATAAGTTTATTTTCTTTTAAATGCATAAACACTAAATACAAACAGAAATTTAAGGCCATGAAGGAGGTATTACACACCTGGCAAAACAGTACTTACTCTCAGGGAGGTTTCATATGTACACAGTGACATAGGTGGATGGTGTGAACTTGCCTCTGACCCATCTGTGACCTCCCTGAAATTTCCTGCTGTATCATACAATGGCAAGAAGGTAGTCATAGCTTACCCTCTAAAGACAACTCTCTCCCTTCACACACTACACTACAGTAAAATCCCTCTTATCCGGCATCAACGAGACCGCCAACATGCCGGATACTTGAATAGAAGTGAAATTATGTCCACAATCACCACCCTACACTTACGCATCTTACCATAACAGAGATCAGCTGATCTTAATCAGCAGCTGATCTGATCAGCTGCTTAAGTGTAAGCACAACATGCTTCCTCTTTTCTACAACTTTAGGTATGATGAAGGCATCAGGCGATAAACAGTGCACACACGGGACTGAGTCACTGAGTAAACACAGTGCAGTGGGCCGCGGGTGGCGTGAAGCAGTGCGCTCTGGTGGTGAGGGGACAAAGTATGCCTTGCGCGGGAATTTTAATAAATTTTATGAGTACACTTTGATTTTTTATTGATTTTAAGGCTCGGGGAAAAATGTGCCGGATACTTGAAGCTGCCGGATACTCGAATGCCGGATGAGAGGGATTTTACTGTACATGCATTTTACACCCATCACTCAAAATGAAAAATGGCTACTCCAATACCAGCCTTGGAGTCCTCATCTGGGGAGGGACCAGAAAAATTCCCAGGTCAGACTGCTGTTCTGGTATTGACCCAGTGTCATGACATCTCCTTTAACTATGATATCAGCTTCTGCAATTTTTAGACTATAGTTCTGATTTTCAGATTGTGGGACATCAATTCTGTACTAAACCTCATCTTTTTTCTTCACTGAAACACAAGTGCAGGAGGCTATTAACTGCAGCCCCTTTTTTGTTCCTTCCTAATTTCCTCCATTTTTAGTCCAAACCTAGATGTTGTGTCTACACACACAGCAAGATCTTATACTCATCCTCTTGAGCCTTAGACTTCAGAACTATTTCAATCCAGATTCTCCTAATGGAATACTTAGCTAGCTAAGCATAACCTGAGAATGTCCAAGATAATGATAATAGCAGGAAGAACAATAGTAGACAAGTGTCTCTTATTTATATATATATATATATATATATATATATATATATATATATATATATATATATATATATATATATATATATAATTCATCTCAGGTGAGAAACTGTGATCCATTTACAATTGAAACATCTTTCAGAATGATGATTATGATCTCTGAAAAATGTTCAGTTTTTGCATTTTTGGTTAAATATTTTTATGTGGGTCTTTAGTCATTCACCACAATTATTATTAGGTATTTCCCCCCCTCCTCCCCCACCAGCCTCCATTTCTCACCATTAGTTATGTAGTATTGAGCTCCATTTTGCCCCTCATGAATGGTGTGTATACAGCTGGAAGTATTTAATGTTTCAATTATGTTAGCAAAAAAATATTTTGAAGAAAAGAATAGTCACATAATGCTCCTGAGCAAGAAAAGAGAAAGGTTACATTTTTTTCTGTAATACAATTTTATAATAAATAGTTGAGTTTGAGTGTCCAAAGCAAGAACAAATAAATGAAAATAAGTATACACAGCATTACTGCACATGGATGTCTCATAGCTAGCAGTACTGAGGCTTTGAAAAGGAGCCAGTAACACTAACAAACAATGTTGAGGCTTCATTCAGTAACAGAAATCTGAATGCAAAAAACATTCTGGGCACACTTCATGGCAGTGAAGCAATAGAAATGGTGGATGGTTTGAAATTTACTCATGTAGTAAATATAGAATATTATGTTAAAGTACATAGGTAATATATTGATACATATGCATTATTCTTATTTATGTATTTATTTTTTTAATTCCATATTACTATCAGCTTGTACCTTTACCCTTCCTGGTTTCTCTCTCTCTCTCTCTCTCTCTCTCTCTCTCTCTCTCTCTCTCTCTCTCTCTCTCTCTCTCTCTCTCTCTCTCTCTCTCTCTCTCTCTCTCCATGGCTATCTCACCAAATCACACACACAAATTTTATCATCATCATCATTGTTCAACTGTTTCTTGATATACAGTATAGCAGACATGTTAGTAGTATTGATTGCTGAATATTTTATTTACATTATTTACTTTATGATTTGTTTTCCAGGTTACCATCGGACTGTATATTTTACTCTTCTTATTTGAGAGTTTGCCATCGTCTGTCATCCTGTGTGGCTTGGTGTCCCAGCTAGTGCACCTTTCCATCCTCAGAACATTTCCATTCTTCTTCCTAACATCACTACCATTCATCATTGGGATAGGTAAGTGTGAAATTTATTCCTAACTTATTTTTTGAGGAATATCAATCAGCTGTTTAGTATGGTCAAAATAGGACTGGGAATAGAGTAATGTACTAGGAGACTGACAAAGGGTATCATTGTCCTGTCTACAAGGGGACTGGTTATTGGAATATATGTGAGAATTATTATACAAGTTTTTAAATATAGGGGAAAAGATTTACAGAAAAATTTTTGAAAGGATTTGGTAGATCAACAAGGAAGGTGTAGAAAACTACGAATGTGTTAATTTTTTTTTTTTTTTTTTTTTTTTTTTTTTTTTTTTTTTTTTTTTTTTACTCAGGATGGCAGTTCAAAGAATTTGTGAAGAGATTAAGGTCTCTTGAAAGATGGAAGGTTAGGTTAAAGGAGTAAATTTGTGAAATAAGTGTTAGTAAGGCCAAACACTAGAACAAGCAAGAAGGGAGTATTAGGAAAGAGAGATGGAGGCTCTTCTTGTGTGCCCCCAACTACCCCAATGGGACATTTCTTGAGTGAGGCTTCAGACAAGTAGGAAAGCAGTTTTAAAAATTCTAATGAAAGGAAAGCAATGATACATTCATAGATCATGAGAAAGGATAAGAAAGTTGGTTGGGTAGAAGTGTAGATTGTGTTGAATGTGCATAATATAGGTAAACCCATGTTATTGAAAGGATGAAAGCTTTTTATAAGCATGCAAAGAAATATGTCTGGGTAAACTGAGAATTGACAGAGGTTTGGAATGCACAAGTATATTGTATCCACTAATCTCAAAAGTAATGGACCATTGTTATTAAGGACTGCAGAAATGTCCAGATCAGAAGACCTAAGATATGAAAGGTTGTATGAAATCAGTATATCAGCAGTGTTGAAGCATCAAAAGCTGGAGTCTTGGTTATGCCAGTGCCCATCATACATTGCATATGGTATCCGACAGCAATAAGTAAATTAGTAAAGTAATCCTCTTCCCATGTCAGTTACCATACTGAAACAAGCAGAATATTATTTTTGTGGTTTGAAAGTCAGGCATTGTATATCAATGTGTCTGCCACTGATATTGCAATATTATTGTGTAAACATGAGTAAAAAAAAAAACAAATGCTTTATGTGTTGGTTCCTACTAACATCAGTTATTATACAAACTAAGGGCTAGTTTCACAGTTGCTTGGTAATGTTCCCAACTGAAAGCCTTACCATTACCAACCTAGTAACAGGCATTACCAACACCTGCATACTTGATCTGATTTCACAGTCATTTTTTGTGGTTTCGATAATCTCCAAACCAGATAACGATCATAACAAAAAAAAAACTCCAATTTGGTAATGTTGGTATGCTGGAGTGGCCTCATTAGATAAAATGAGTCAATTCTTGATAAAAGAACTGACCATGCCAGCACTTAAAAGAAAAGAAAAGAAAATACGGCACTAATGCCTTCAACATGGCATATCCATTGACTGCTGTTATTTTTACATTTTGATTTAAATTCTTCCCTTTGAAGATCTCTAAAGCCACATAATAAATCATCTACTATTTCTCTCTCCCTCATTAACTTAAACATGCATTATTAGATTGAAGTATTTTGGGTTTCATGGAAATAATCCTAACCTACCAATTTTGAGATTGACTATCTACTTCTGGGCAAATTTATTTCTGGGCAAAAATAACTTCATTTTTATTATCATGATCTACACAATGAAAGGATCTGCAGTTAAATTCATCTCCCTTTCTGCAAATGAATGTATTATGTACACAAGCAGAGAGTAGACCTTTTCTCTCAAGTAAGTGTTATTAACTGAATTCATATAAACCTAGCCTAACCTAACCAAAGCCACCCCTCTAATGGAAACAGTCATGTCATTTCAATATTATCCAATATTTCTCTTAGGTGACTCAGTCCATATACCTAGGTATATGTCAAGATTATTATAGTAACTTGGCCAAGGAGGGGTAGCAAATGAAATATGGGTGACAAGTTTTGTGTGAAGTGAGTTCACACTACCATCCAAATGCTTAATTTTTTTTATCATTACTATTATAGCCAACAGTGTCGCTGTACTGTTTAATCATTTTAATATATAACTTAGTGAATAATATAACTACAAGAGAATAAGTACTTGTGCTATTTGCAGTAAAAAAATGCATTGGTAAATTCCACTGGGGAGGGTCCCAGCTCCCAAGCCTACATTACCAAATGTTCAAATTTTTTGGTAAGGACCAAAACATACAATGCTGCAAAAAACAACAGTGAAAGCACATTTGTTAGTGGTGGTGGTGATCACCACTCAATTGTAATGACCTCACCAAAAGAGAGCAACTGTGAAATTGGGTCTAAATTATCATAAGGATTTGGAAAAATTAACGTAAGAACAGAGAGCACACTTAAATACTTGATTTTCTTTCTCTCTTTCAGTTTTGTTCTTCATCAACCATTACCTTGCCTTCTCCTACTTCAGCTCATTTTACTACCCAGCATCAGAGGTAAGAATGTTTGATAGCAATCTGCATGTGAGAATTCCATGGGAACCCAAAATCAAATACAAGGCAATAATTATTATAAGATAAATGTTCTTTTTATTTATTTTTGAAGTATGAAGGAGACTGGCACAGGGGCACAAGAAAAAAAAAAATGCCACTCATGGATATATAATTTGTTCTATACTTTTTGTATTTATTTTTTTAATTTTTATTTTATTTTATTTATTTATTTATTTATTTTATTTTTTTTTTCTTTCCAATTTACTTCTGGAGGCATCTTGGCACTGTATTCTTTAGAAACCACTCTAGTCATAAGAACAAGAAAGAATGAAAGTGAAGAGTTCCAGAATATACTAATTTAGATGAAAGAATAGGTTTACTCTTGTTTTAGTAAGGTTATCACCAATTACTATTTTTCTCACTACTGCAGGTCTTGGCATACTTTACTGTGTGTGTTTCTCACTATTGCAGGTCTTGGCATACTTTACTATGTGTGTTTGGTTAGTGCCATTTATGTTCTTCATCTCCCTGTCTGCAAATGAGAATGTATTACCTACACGAGCAGAGAGTAGACCTTTTCTCTCAAGTAAGTGATATTCAGTCTTGAAAGGTTGTTGTATTTAGTTCAGTTTACTTTATACCCTGTAGTAATGCAGGACCATTTAACATATCACCTTCAGGACTCACTCATGCATCAGTTATTGGAGGGATTTCATAAGTATGTAACTCCCTGATCCCTGATGTCACAAACAAGGTTTTTAAAGTGATGCATTATAGGGGCCCATGCTACAAAATTAGACCCTTGTTGCATTTCCACTCAAAGATAGTGATGATAGGCAGCATATAGATGACTTTTGGTTACTTGATGGCTTGAAAAGTGACTAGCCTCTAGTGGGACTTGAACTTGGGGCAATGAGCTCACCTCTTCCATTCACTGACCTTATGGAAGATTCTTAGCATCCATATGTGCCTGCAAAAAAAAATAAATAAATAATAATAATAATAATAATAATAATAATAATAATAATGATTAAATAAAAATAGAAATTGAAGAAAGCCTGATAGGGTTATGCATTGAGTAAGGATTTCATGGTTCAGGCCACCTTGTGGTAGTTGGGAGAAAAATTAAAGAGAAATGGGAGGATGATTAAGATGAAAGTGTACAATAGTAGCTAGTGAAAGATAGGAGTATGATAGAAGAAAAATTTACAATAGTGGCTAGTGAAAGGCTGGATAGGAAAGAGCAAAAAGATGAATATGAGGAAGAGGTAGATGAAAGACAGTGAAGCTAAGGTGGCATTTGGGAAGAAGTCAAGCGTTAGGGTGTTAAAACATATTCAGTGCAAGGATATAGTGACTACAGTTGTAGCAAAGTGCTAGGGTATAGAAAGCTTGGGGGCAGGATTAAGGGGAGTGCATGATGTGGACAGCTGAGGTTGGAGAGGCTGTAAAATTTTTTTATGAAATTTTAAATGTCAGAGAAGGTGAATAGGAAAGTATCTTGGGATGTTCTTAAGATTTACGGTGTACGAGGGGAGTTGGAAGAAATTAAGGTTTTTATAGGAATGCAAGTGTTTGTGCAAAAGTTAAAGGGAGGCTAGGAGTGAGATAGGGACATGTGATGCCTCTGTGGTTGTGAAATACTTTAATGGGTAACTGTATGAGGGAGATAGAAGCTGTAGTAGGAAATGTTGACGTAAGACTGAAACAGATAGGAGTGTGATGAACTCTAGTATAGTATGTCTATTTGTAGACAACAGTCTTATTAGCAGAAAGTGAAAGGAAATCTAAGAGAGTGGTATCAGATTATTTCCATAGGATATGTGAAAGATGGAAAACTGAACCAAAGATGTTGGTGTTTGAGAGGGGTTGAGGTGGATGTGTGTGGTGATTATGGGAGGAGAGATAATGAAGGAAGTGGGTAAGTTAAAGTATCTGGGAATTGTGCTACTGTAAACATGGTGAGATTGATTTGGAGATAGGAGAGAAGATTGGAAAAGACAGTTGTGTCATAGGATCACTTGCATCATTAACATACAGATTAGAGACTTAGACATGAAATAGGGGATACAGTGGCATAACAGTCAAGAGTCCATGTTACATGTAGAAATTAATTACTTTAGAGAGGCATATAGAGTGGCAGGATAGGAGGTTGGGAGTAATGAGAGAGTACATGAGATGAGTAAGTGGTGCAAATTGTGGGTGGTGGAATGAGTGAGAAAGAACACACTGAAACAGCATGGCCATATTGAAAGAATAAAGAGGAGAGTTTGTAAAGAAAGTGTTTGTGAACTAAAGTTGAGTTTGTAAAGGTGTATGTGAACCAAAGCTAAAAGTGCAATAGCAGGAAAAGGCCATTTGGAAGGTAGGATAGAGGAGTATATGTGTGAGAGGTGTTGGTAAAGGGTGCATGAACAAGCAAAAAAGCAATGTTTGGAAAGGGAGAGGTAGAGGCTTTTCTGCTGTGGCCACACCCTCTGATGTTGCTCCTGGAGAGAGAGAGAGAGAGAGAGAGAGAGAGAGAGAGAGAATGTGGATACAATCTATATGGAAAGTTAGTTCACTGAGAAATGAGCAAACTGATTAATTGCATTTTTCAATTCATGGCTGAGTAAGTTAACTTGTAGAGCAAAATCTCTGTTCCTTGATCCACTGCCAATAATGATGCCTTGGCAACACTATGTGGCAGGATAGCCATGCTCAGCTGCTTTTTGTGGCCCACAAGGTGGGGTTTTGATTAGTATGTTGTTTTGTGCCTCATCATTAATTTTTTATTTGGTGTGTGCAGAGTCTGGTGTAATGGCAAGAAGGTTTAGTACTAGGGAGAACATAACAGCTGTCGTTGCCTTGTGCACAATAGTCATTCCAATCAAGCTGATATCGATTTAGACACAAGCATGCATGTTTGTCGGAAGGCGATGAAGCAATTTGTTGAGGAGGAAGAGTAGGACCTGCCTGCACCCTGTCTCCAGCCTGGTTGGCCTAAACCACAAGGATTCCAAAATCGGATAGCAAGGACAAAGATAGTACAAGGCAAGGCAGTGCAAACTGCTTTCCACCTGACAAACACGCATGCTCACAACTGTCTGAGCTGATACCTGCTTGATTGGAATGTTTGCCTTATACAACACAACCATAGCTGTTCTGTTCTCCCTAGTACTAACTCACCTGGCCATCACACTGGGACACATACACCAAATGTTGCCCATCAAATGGAAAAGAAATGGTGCACCACAAAACAAAGCTCTAACCAAATTCCCACTTTGCAGGCTTTAACAAGTAGCTGAGTGTGGTTGTCCTGCCACATAGCATTGCCAAGGCATCCTTGTTGGCAAAAGATCAGTGAACAGAGATTTCATGAAATCTGAAAAATGTGATTTATCAGTTTGCCCAGCGAACTAACTTTCTGCAGATTATAGATTGTACACATGCTCACGCATTTAGATGAGACAATGAACTTCTAGAAGGCTGGACAACCGAGCAATGATGGAGAACATTTGTGTTCACAAATGTAGGAAGGCTACTGAATATAAAATTGCTGTTTAGAGGGAAGGATGGGAATAAGTTTTGCCACTAACTGACAGAGCAAATGCAAGTACTTATGAGATGTCTAGCAAATGAGGGGTGCTCTTATATGGTTGTAATGAGTTGCATGTTACCAACCTGCATGCTTATTATTTAGCTGCTGTATCCACCATGGCTTGCTCACACTATGGTTACTTTGACTCTGGCTGACATTTTTCCTGCCCAATTTAATGTTATCACAGTCTCCCCACCAATCACACCTTTTCCCACAGAGCATGCACACCAAATCTTGGACTACAACTTTGTATATCAAAACACTTATATATACATATGTATGTTTGTTTCACAGGGTCCAGCAATCTGACATAAATTCCTACTCAAACTCATGCTACTCTCCACTTAAAACTCTTCATTCCCTTTAATAACTACAATAAAGCTTCCATAAGTAGCATGATAGTTCAGCATTTGCCAACTTAACGAAACTCCTTCTACAGGCTCAGTCTTCAGTTGCCTCTCCTTGCACCTTGCTCTGAAGACACTTACACTAAGAAGGGCTGCTGGTTCAGGTTTAGCCTTTGCAATGGCAATTCCCTAATGCTATCTTGTTTACAGTTTCTTTTTGTGGTTTGATCTGTCTTAATTCAAATGTCATCTAATTGTCCTTATACTCTTTTTTTTTTCTTCTGTTAATGTTGCTGTTGTCAAAAAGGAGCTCATAAATAATTTGATCTTCATTTTCTCTAAAGTCTGTAAATTTATCCACAAGTTTCCTCTAGTCCTCATCACTTCCCTATACATGTTATCAGTCCAATCCCTGGACTGATAACAAGGATAAGGGAAGTGATGAAGACCAGAGGAGGCAAGTGGATAAATTACAAAGACTAAAAAGAAAATGAAGATTAAATTATTTGTGAGCTCCTTTTTGACAACAGTAATTTAATAGAAGAGAAAAGGTTCAAGAAAAATTGTGTTATTTGAGAGAATCAAGACAAATCAGACTGCAAAAAGGAACTGTAAACAAGACTGCATTAGGGAAGTACTATATTGCAAAGGCTGAACCTTGTAACCTTTCATCCAGAACAACAAAGAACCAACAGCTTTTTCAACATCATGGCATAACACAGTAATTAATCTGGCTTTACTCGATTTAGTTAGCATGGTGTCAACTTATAAAAATTTTGCAGAAATCACATTTTTAAATTTCAGTTGAATACTTTGTTACTGTACCATCTATGAAACAGTCTCTAATACACCTTCCTTATGCACAGTCTGTGCATTAGTTCACCAGGTGGCAGATTAATCTCATTTTTTTGGGTTATGGCTAAGAGTGAATTCAGTTCTAGCATGATCTCTCTTTGCTGATCCATTGGCAATGTTGTGTGGCAGAGCAGCCACCCTCAGCCATTTAGTGAGGCCTACAAGGCAGGATTTTGGTTAGAGTATTTTGTGCTGCGCCATTTCTTTCTTGTTTGATGCACAACATTTTGTGTACGTAGCCCAGTGTGATGGTCAGGTGAGATACTGGTCAGGAAAACATGACAGTTGTGGTTGCATTCTAGTCAAACGTATCAACTCCATGTTTGTCTCAAGGTGGTGAAGCAATTTGTTGAGGAAGGAGTGTAGGACCTATATGCACCTTTTCTCTGGCCTGGTAGGCCCACAACAACACAGGATGCTCTGTCTTGCCTTTCACTTTTTTAGCCCTTGCAATCCCTTTGAAAGTTCTTGTGGATTTTAATTTGGGCCTGCCAGGCCTGAGACATGGTGCAGGCAGGTCCTACTACACTCCCTCCTCAACAAAGCACTTCATCACCTTGAGACAAGCATGACACTCACACTGGTCTGAGCCAATATCTGCTTGACTGCAATGCCTGCCTTGTAGACGTGAAAAAAAGTCTACAAAGTGAGATACACTGAATTCCATAATGATCAGTAAGGCCAGTGTTGTCCCTGTAGGGTTGGTCAGCCTGCTCATCTTGGTGTTGGGGGGGGATCACATAGAACAACCCACCTAAGAACAGTGTCAGTTGTATTCTAATATGTATGCATGTGCTTATCAGCTTTTATGTTAAAATCACACATGTGAAGCCTAATGCTATGGATGCAACCAAAAGTAATGCTACATTTTGAACCTTGGCAACATCATGAACACAAGGGTACCATTACAGGGCTGGACTTGTCCATTTCTCAATAGAGTTCATCAGTTGAATCATATTACAAACTTTTTTGGATACTTTTTTTTTTTACTGTGTATACAACATTACTACAACTGTTATGGTCTCCCTAAGGGACATCACACTGGGCTACATACACATGAACACATACCAAATCTTGCACATGAAATGGGTACAAAACAACACACAACCCAAAATCCCACCTTGCAGACCTCACAACACAGCTGAGTACAGCTGCCCTGTCAGTGTTACCAACAGATCTGCAAACAGATTTTGTGTAACAACTGAACTCACTCAGCCATGAATAAAATTTTTTTTTTATTCATTAATCTGTTCACCCACCACTTAGTTAACGAACTTTGTATTCATACACTGTCAGCTGTCATACACTTTCCCTTCAAAGCAATGGTTGCCCAAAGTACATACCATATCTTACAGCTTACAAGACACTGCATCTTGGAAAGAAATTTCTAAGAAAAAAGTCATTCTCATACAAGAATACATTCACCATATACCCAACCACTGAACATAAAAACACAAGAAGCAAGGAGTCTGCAAGAGACTGGTTGACCTACACAAGGTAGCTCCTATAAACCAACACTTGACCATCTATCATCATTATCCATGAATTTATCTAACCTTTTCATAAAACTATCTTTTGTCTCAGCACTCAATACAAATTTACAACTATGTAAATAAAACTACCGCAAGTAAATACACACAGTGAAGTTGTACGTCCCTCACATATTGGTGGCACGTGTTGTTTACATTAATCACTTGTCCGATTCTGTCTGCATGGCAATAACATAATAGTTGGTGATTAGTAAATATAGTATACCTCTTTCATTGCCTTTCATAAAAATTAATTAAAAATTTTAAAAATATTAATGTAAAAATATAAAACAATCAAAGAAATTTTATTCATCCTCAAATCCCAAGGACTCATCACTGCTGGATTCATGTAAAAGCTCTAAACTTTCATCTGCAGTCATCACTACTGTCAGTCATGGGCGTTGCCTTACAATACAACATTTGTCTTAAAAGATGCACAAGTATTTTTCAGGGTATTTTTTAGAAAAAAAAAATGTGTCTTGTTAGCCATAAAATATGGTATATCACACACCCTCTTACACAGTAAACACTTAGTCCATGCAGTCTTTTGTCCTTCCAAAGTCACACTACTCACCAATCATTTAATCTGTGTCATCTTTAACTCCTCTCAATTGACATAATCCTTGCCTACAACAGTGACCGACTCTTAAAATGGCTCAACCACCCTTCACACATAAACCACACATTCATTCAATTCTGCAGCTTTCCTATTCTTACCTGCCTCTAACACCCCCTTTCATCATTTAAATCAGTTGATGCAGTCATTCTTGTTCTCTGTGTACTGTGTCACTTTTGTTATTTCAGGCATCCTATACTCTTCTTTTGGTCAACAACCCCAATCTCATTCCTTTTTGCATATTTTAATCAGCATCCTTCAATCCTTTGCTTTTTATGCCTTTGTTCTAATCACATCCTCTTTTGCATCCTGTCTCCTTTTAGACTTATTGCTGGTCACCTCTCTTCTACACTTGCTTTTGCATCATGGTCACCTCTCTTCTACACTTGCTTTTGCATCATGCACAACCACTTTGGCTATATCTCTATCTCAGACACTGCCACATCCTATTCTTTACATTTTTAAATCACTTCCACCCACATGTCTTATCCAAGTATACTTCTAAATATCCTTCTCATACCAAATATTTCCTGTCACCAATTCTCACTTTAAAAATATTTTTTCCCTCCATTTCTTAAAGTAAATCATATATATATTGCAAAAATTATGGTAATGCTAGCCCATCTTTCAAGAATGTTTCTCTGTCCTCTCCATTCCATACACACACTTCCACTTTATCCACATAAATCTAGATGAAATGACTTTCCATTCCAATGCATCACACAGCATTATAGGCACCAACAAGTCCTCCTCTCCCCACACCTCACCTCCTTCCACCTAATTTTCCATCATTCACCCTACCTTTTCAGCTTCACTTCACACAAGCTAACACATCCAACATTAGTTTCTCAAACCTACTCCAAATTTCCTAAGTATACCCACACATTCATTAATCTAATCAACTACAAAATGACTACTACATACATACATTACAATACAAATAATCACATTCAGAGCAATAAATACATATAAACTAGAAAATAATCAATAGTTACAAATACAGTATGTACAAACTCCATTATTTGAGTTCAAAAATGCTTTACATGCTTATCAACAATTATCTGCAAACATAGTTTATCCATAATCATACTCTGCTGCCAATCTGTGCTGTCATTGTTTTATTTCATCCATAAACAAATTGAGAAATCATGATAAAATTATGTATCTAATCTTACTTCCACATTGGTACTGAAGTTTTTGGACCTCTTCTTTAGAACATTTTAATTTTGTAACTTTCCTGGGCTCCCAACATTTTCATATTCTCCATCAGTCAGTTTTAAGACACCTTAAAACTTTTTAGGATTTGTAAATAGAGCACTTATTCTTGTGTTGTACTTGTTACATTTAAATCTAATGGGTTTGAGTAGCAATACAGAAAAGTAAAAGACAGTACCAAAGTATTATTATCTATTACAGTTGCATTCACTTAATAACAAACTGATAAGCAATGTAATTTCTGGTATTCAATTTTCAGTTTGTTTTTAACCACATTTGGACCATATGGTGAACTTTTCTTCACTTTTCAGATGAAGATGACTTTGTTACTGGATATTTTAACAAGAGAGGCAAGAAATATGGACTTCTCTCCTTCTTCAATTATCTAAAAGAGGAATTTTTCCCACAACGTGGGAAGAAAGCATTCTAGAATAAATAAAATTTGTTAAAGTTTTGTAGTTTTCTTGAAAGAGGAACTTGTACTTTAAAAATTAAAGCTTATGTAATTTTCACAACATAGTTTTATGTGATCCATCATTTGTTTATGCATGCTTTCTCTTTATCATGGATAATTTAAAATGTCAATCTCACTGAACATAATTATAACTGAGTTTCACCAGTTGAGTGATTATGCTGTATTTAAAAACAAAAAACTGTTCCAGCATTCTAGATCAGCTTCAGAGTATCTACAAAAATTGCTGTTCTTACTAATGCATGAGGTTACCCAATCCTTCATTTTCCTATCATGACTTCATACATTAAGAGTGTTTTATGAAGTGCATTTGTTCCCTTCACTTACTTCATTAATGTTACCATGTTCCTTGGTAGAGAATTCAGTTTTCAAATGAAAATTGTTCAAGTCCCTACCAAAAGGATTGAGTTTTGAAATGAAAATTGTTCAAGTCCCTACCAATTTATATAAAACTACATAAAGATGCCTTCACACCAGCATATTTTCCGTCCATTTTTTCAACTCCAGTTTTCATCAATTACCTCGCTCTGTCATCATTTTCTGTCTGCATTGTCAAACAGAAGTGATCGTCTTCACAGAGGAGGGTTGTCACCTATTGTCAAATGAAAATCCATATGTAATGTAAAGATATGCTAAGTAAACCTTACTTACCTTACTTTTTAAAAATAACAAATAAATAGATTACGTTTAATTTGTGGATATGTAACAGCAAACAATGGCTTGCATAACTCAAAAGATGTTAACAATTTTGGAAGGTCTCTGTTTCTCTACTCCTGCATGCTGGATACCATTTTAGCTCATTTGGCTCACCTACAATCTACAAAATTTCTAATAAAGTGCAGAGCAGTGACTGCTTGTCTATGCATCAGAGGAGCCGTGTTTATTTACTGTTGACAAAAGTGCAGATGAACGACTGCATGTGTGACAGGACGCACTCAGAAACATGATAAAAAATGTGCTAGTGTGACAGCATCTTAACAGGCCAACATCCCTACAAAGGATGGGAAGCCAAGACAAGGCATCCACCCACCAATCACCATGCACATCAATTCATAATGGAAGTGATAAAGATCCACTAAGAACTGTGAAGAATAAATGGATAGAGAACTTGGAACTAAACTTTAACATTATGTCAATTTGGTTTTAAAAGATCATGTGCTGTTTCTACTCAAGCGGCATAACTCAAGAGACAACAGGACAGACTGCATATACATTGATCTGAAAAAAATAATAATAATAATAATAGTAATCTTTTGATATAAGACATCTTCCATTTCCATTTCACATCACTGACCTGATCACACAGTTTGCATTCTACGAGTATTTACCATCATGATCTGGATTCCTGGTGATTTGAGTGATCTAGGTTCACAGATAGGTTACAACAGATGACACATGTAAACAGCCTCTGTTCGAGCAAAGAAAATGGCAGTCATGTTCAAGAAGCAGATTGAATAATAAAACACTGCAGAATGCTGCTTTAAGCTCAAAAGACTGAGTAATAGTGGTAATATGTACCAGAAACAACAGACATATACAAGTCAATCAATCATTGTAATTATGGCTCATGATTATAATTACAGTATGTGGCCTTTGCCATATTTAACATTAATGATTTGATGATGAGACAAAGGTAACATTTATCCAGGCACAGGTATATTTTTATTTTTTGGTTGCCACAATAATACTGTTAACAGTGTTAGCACATTATTTAAATCTAGAAAAAATAATAAAAGGAAATAATATCTCAACTAATAGTTTACTACACGAATTGCAGGACTACATTCAAATAAAATATACTTGCTTAGAGAAATGACATGTGTAGGAAACATTTATATTATTGCATTAACAAAAAAAAAACATGGCTTGGATATGTCAGGGAAAGGAGAGGGGGCATTATAGCACTCTAGTATGTTAGAGATGCATCATAATGTGCTAAAATTAGCATAAAAACAGATAACAACTGAGTCAATATGAATTCATATCTAGGAACACAAACCATGTTTCCGGGATTACTGGCTAGGCCAGTGAAGACTACAGAAGAACCAGTCCACCAGCCCACTATGGCACAACACAAGCAAGGTAGGCAAATATAATCAGGTGTCTTAGATTTTAATCTTAGCAATACTGACTGGAATCTGATAGTGGGGAATAGTGAAGCAGAGAGCTTTCTAAACATAATTCAAGACAATTTTTTAAGCAGATAATCTTGGACCTCACAATGGGAATAATATTCAAATTTAGTTTAAACAGAAGAAACAAATAGTTGTAAGTTGAAGGACTATTATGTAGTAGTAATCATTGTGAAATCAGGTTCAGTTTGAAATGGGAGAAAGCTTCCAAATAAACAAATACAAATAGGATACCTAGCTTTAGAACAGATTTTGAAGAATTATGATGCCAATGGACAGAATGAGATAAGGCAAGGTATGGGGGTAGTAAGGAAGAGTGGGAGAGAGGGTAATGGCAGTGAGAGACTCAAGTTGGAAAGGTAGACAGAGTAGATATTGGGAAACCTGAGTTGAGGAATACAGATGTAGTGAGGGGATTAAGACAGGTGAGGTAGGGTGGTGTGTGTGGGTATGGTGAGAGAATCAGGTGGGCGAGGTGAGATCATGGTGGAGGTGGATAGCATGGAGTTATGGAGGGGCTGGGATAGGAGGACAGGAAAGAGATCAATCATAAGAGTTGTATAAGTAATTCATTAATAGATTGCACAGAAGCCAGATAGAAAATATTCCATATAGAGCAAAATGATTAAAAGAATGATCCTAAGTACTTGTTGATGACTAATAGGTTAAAATGTAATATAGGAGTGAAAAGAAGTAAATATAAAAGATAAAGGCAGGGCAAGAGGATTTAAAGACTCATAATGAATTTGTTAGGACACTTTGGTCAACATGCAGAGCTATGAACAACTACAAGATTAAAGTAACTAGCCAAAGACAGATCCAATGGGATTTTTTAGGTTTACTGAATGAAGAATTGAGAATTAGTAGGTCCACTAAGGACATCTGATGGAAACAGTTTGTTCTGGAGGAAGGATAAGTAAAATTCTAAACATTTTTCAACTGTTTTCACTCAGGAAAATGTGCAATGCAAAAAATGCCAGAAAGCACCAGATTACTAAAAGAATGTAAAGATTTCATTATTGAGCTACTGGTTAATATCTATAGGAAATCCTCCCTTTCAGAACATTACTCTTTTCTCCTCTGTGTTTTACCATACTCCAACTCACACACACTTTCAGCTTATACCTAGAAGGAATGGAAATGGATAAAGTTTGATAGAACACTATATGGAGTGAGATCTAGCAATTGCAAACATATGGGTCAGTAAGAAAGGGATACCTAAGATTACATGGCAGAGGCAAGGTGGTAGACAAGGTACTGATGGACTATGTAGTAATCCCAGGAAGATTGGCTGGTTGGTGGATGTGAGAGTGTTGAGAGAGACTACTTCTTGGGTGAGGTTAAGCTGAGTGTGTGTGTGAGTTGGAGTATGGTAAGACACAGAGGAGAGGAGAGTAATGTTCTGAAAGTGAGGATTTCCTAATAGATATTAACCAGTGGCTCAATAATGAAATCTTTCCATTCTTTTGGTAATCTGGTACTTTGTCATTTTTTGCATTGCACATTTTCCTGAGTGAAAACAGTTGAAATATGTTTAAAATTTTACTTATCCTTCCTCCAGAACAGTCTCCATCAGATGCCCTTAGTGGACCTACTAATTCTCTATTCTTCATTCAGTAAACCTAAAAATATTCCATTGGATCTGTCTTTGTCTTGTAATTGTTCATAGCTCTCCATGTTGACCTAAGTGTCCCAACAAATTCATTATAATGAGTCTTTAAATCTTCTTGCCCTGCCTTTATCTTTTATATTTACTTCTTTTCAGTCCTATATTACATTTTAACCTATTAGTCATTAATGAATACATAGGATTATTCTTTAGTTAATCATTTTGCTCTACATGGAATATTTTTCTATTCAATAAATAAATGGTAATAGAAACAAATTACATGCAAATCAAGTAATTAACTCTTTTGCTATGAAAATCACTAATAGTATAACAAATAAAAAAAAAATATGCACCACTAAACATGAACTTACTAACACACCTACAATAGCTGGTGGTATTTGCTCTGTATTCCTCAAATTTTCTTATCATCTGTCATCCCTTACCATACATCACCATCCCCTACACTAGCCATGGATTAGGAAAAGATGACTGAGAACAAGCAGTCAATCACAAACACCATGAAGGAAATAGCTTAAAATACAATAGTGCTTGTGCTATCACACAGCTGAGCATGTACAGTAAACCCAAAAGTAGTGATGCTTCCATAATGAAGAATAAGAAGCTCCAGGAAGTACAGGCAGCACAGGACATCACCAAATTAGTATAATCAATGCTACAGTAAAGGAGATGAAGGATTTATTGATGGTGTGGATTATAGACAGAGAAAGTGCTGGTGTGACTATCACTGAGGCTTTTATCTTTGAAAAGGTTAGTATGATGAGCTTACTGTTCATTCTACCATTAATTTCATATGAATTATGTATATTTATCTTTTTTCTTATACCATATTTTAGGTTATTTTTTGACAGGGAACCAATTAATTTTTTCCTTTAAGTTCTGAATGAATGTAAAACTGGAATGAATTAAGTTCATTATCACAGAACCCTCTGTACAACATAAAAAATCATGGTGAACGTTCCAAAATGTGCCTGAGCTTTCTTCACATTAGCAAAATTTTTCATTTCAATGATGCTGCTACATTAAGTGAAACCTGGGCATATGGATTCAACCAAAACTTTTTTCCAGATAGGATATGTGCATAGCTGGGCACAATAACAAAAATATTTATCACAATAACTGATAAATTGATAATTGATAATTATTGGCAATAACCAATAATCGATAACTGCCAATAAATTTATCGCCTGATAACCAGTAACCCATAAATCGATAAATCCAAAATTCCAATACTAGCGATAACAATATTGATATTTTAAATAAAAAAAATTTATAAATACAAATCTTTATTTTCATCTTTATCTTAGAAAACTTAGGAAAATATTGGAAAAAATTCAAATTTAACATTTATCCAGTTTCTTCACTAATGAAAAGTACCGTTTTAAGTGAGATAACTACATTTGATTTTGAAAGTTTAAAACTTCAACATGCTCACATTCCAAAATCTAAAATCATCAATTATCGCTAGTTCGAAATCAAAAGTATCGGTGATAGCAATGAATCAATAACACAAGAAAAATAATTATAATATAACTGACAACCCAATACCATCATTATGATAAATTATCACAATAACGCCCACCTATGTGGCCCATCACACAGAACTGAAAGAGAATATGGAGGAATTAGTCTATTCAATAATAGTGGTGATAATGCAGCACTCATACCTCAATTCTTTTGTCACCAATGACACTGAAATTTGCCGTGTTTAACCTAGAACCGAGATGACTAATTATGTGATGTCTTCCCTATACAGACCCTATAGTAAATATATTGCTGTTGATAAATCCACTTTGATTATACATAACATTATCACAAGGCCTTATAAGGGTAAAATCCATCCTTCAACATAAATCTTTTGGAACACTCATCAACCTTAATTTTTTTTTTTAAATATAATGCAATCACTACATTTATTTCTTCTTATTTCACAGATTACTAGATTTCCTGATAATGTGCCCTTAGCCAATATTAACTTCTACCTCATAATCTGGTCTGACTACACACCTCCTACATAACCTGGAATTGCAGGACCCCTTGCTCATATACTTCAGGTGTAATTGACACTCTCCACGTCTAACAGGACCTTAATTCTCGACATCAGCAACTAATATGGGTTACTTCTTTCAGTACAATTATTTTCCTACAAACATAAATAGTGCACAAATAACAATATAAATACTCTAAAATCAATAGGTATATCTAACAAATTTACTATGTATAACAAAATGGCATCTGTATGAAAGAAATTGTGTAAACTCTGCAAATTCCACAAGTGGTGGGTGCATCACTTGCCAAGATTATGACCCTTTCTAGTCCTCATAAGCAGGCTCCTGGACTTCCTAGGCACCTCCCAGCAGACACCAACCTTACACCAGTACACACAGGTAGCCAATGCTCATGCCACTGCTCATGCCAATGAAAATGCAAGTTAAATAAGACAGCAGGGCATGAGTACACTTCAAACACTACCCATCCTTGGCTCCTTTTTACCATGCACACTGAATACCCATGAATCCACAAAATATTCTTCTACTTCCAGTAATATGCAGCAACTGGTCTCATATTATACTACAGTAAGATAAAATATGTATAAACATAAAACTAAATTATAAGCCATTAGAACAGTAATTGGCGAAGTTGCCACATAGCATCAATTCAATTGCCAAATCTTAACTGCTCCTGATGATGCTTACACCCTTTGAATTCTCTTAGTGATTTTAAAACATGATGTAGATCCTTATTAATTGTAACATGACCTGAGATAAGTGAGTATATGACACACAAAGGTAGTAAAATATCCGAATATGAGGTACAGCAATACTAACTTACAACCTAAGGTACATCCTTACATCCTTAATGTCACCTTCACACAACTTTGACATCAGTCTCCCCAGAAGAGTTTCCACACTTGAAAGTTACACTAAGGACAAGTCTGTCCTGACTTACTTTAACATACTTGACATGACCTAAAGGCCAATGACATCTTGGGGCATTGTCATTCACCAACATTGCATCTTCTATGGACAATTTCCTTCTCATTACATGCCATTTCTGCCTTTCTTGCAAAGTTAACAAATAAGCTTGTTTCCATCTCTTCCAAAGCAAATCAGCTAAATACTGAATGTGGTACCATCTTTATATACAGTACATGCCCTTTGAAGTCATTTCATGCACTACATAAGGTCCCTCTCTAAATGTGAGATGCTTAGACATTAGTGGGTGTGGATCATTACAATCATCTGAAATCATACATATGCTGCAGCTAATGATGACCACTTCTCTACACATTAATGTGTTCAACCCTCCATTATTAGGGATTTGTTCTTTCATAATTCCAATCAATACTTTTTTGTATGGTTGTAAGTTGTCTCTCTCAGACACCACCAAAGTGAGATGTATGTGAGGGATTCAAATTCCAATTAATATTTTGCAGCAAGTGTACCATGTATATGAGACAGATTCCACTCCTTTTTGGCTTCTTTCAATTTGTTTCCAACTCATCCAAAGTTAGTATCTCTGTGACAGTGTATAGATTTAACTTGTCCTCTCCTAGCTATAAATCCTCAAAGAACACTAATAAAAGTATCTGTAAACATGGATTCAGCTATTTCAATGCGTACAGCTCTAACTGATAGGCATCTGAAGAGCACACCATAGTGTTTAACTTCTGATTGTTCTCTCCTAATGTAAAATGGTCCAAAACAAAGTTCACCTGTGTTAGTAAATGGTGGTTCACCTGAGCACACACTGTCATCAGGATGGTTGGACATTTGTTGCTGTATGACTGACACCTGATGCCTGTGACGTTTGTTATGTGTCAGTTTACACAACCTCCTAACTCACTGCAACTTTTGTGTCATTGCTGACATTAGAGGAGTGAGCTACGCACACCAGGGGTTCACTCAACCCAGCCCATATGTCACCCCTGAAGCCAGGACAGAAAGTATGTCACAGTACCGTCAAACACTCACCTCACTTCACTATCAATGTTTATTGCAACACACTGTCATACCCAATGGCTTTGGCAATTTTGGGCACTTGTATTTAAGATGCCCCAGCTCTCAGCATCTCAAAGACAGCACATTAGCTCTCAAAGGGACTATGTTAGGTTTAGTCTGAGACTGCAGCCAATGGCTCTGCCACAGAACAGGGGCTTTGTGATATTGCCTTGCCAGTGGTCCACTGGCCTGCTTGTTCTAGTGGAAGGGAGTAAGGAAAGGTCTTTGTACATTAACCTTAGCCTGCTGCTTTGTCCCATGTTGCTGGGATCCATAAGGTCTCACAATGCAGGATTTATGCAATGTTCCTTCTAAACACAGCTTGTGCGCCAGACATGGTGTCAGCCATTTTAGCAGCTTCCATCAGACCCTTCATGCTGCTCTTGCAAATTTCATACTTTACTTTAAGATTGCACAAGATTCTTAAAACTTTCCATCAAAATCACCTCCTTGAGTTGCTCCTCCATCATAACTCACTCAGACACCTATGGAATCTTGTGTGTCACTCCTTAGCCACTTCAAGATTTTTTTGACCATAAGACACTTTTATGTCTCTAAATCTGCAGCTCTTAACACTGCTTAGTTAATTATCTTGTAAATGGTTGCTTCTTCAAATTAGACAAGTATAAACTTCTTTAGCCTTTTCCTTAAATTTACTCTGTTGCAACCAGGCTCAGTCACTTGTGTTCCCACTCCTTTATTGTAGCCACTTTCTTCAACTCCAAGAAAACTCTTCAGCTTATCATCTACAAATTCCAGCAGAGGACACATGGTAGTCATAGGTACTGCTTCCCTTCCTAGGGCTGACACCAAGCTCTATTTTCCTGAGTTCTACCTCTTTGCCTGGTTCCACCTGCAATCTCCTAGTTTCAAGTTCTATTTCCTTTAACTCAAACTCTATCTTCATCTTTTCTAATGCCATCCCCTTGCTAGTTTGCACTTCCTCCAGAAGAGATGCCTCATAGCCTCTCTCCACTTCAGTCAACATGCCCTTCTCTTCCAGACATCTTAAAAACTCCCTCTGCATGTCACTCTTACTCTGAGATGGAACGATAATTTGATACACTTTTGTGATTTCGTATAAGTCATCCTTATTGAACTGGTACAAGTGGTGAATATCCTCGGTACTAACAAATATATCTACATTACAAACCTCAATTGTTTGCCACAATCTTCAAAACAGTAATTGGGCTGACAAAACAGGGAATGACAGTACACTGTATCACGGTTACTCCATGGGTCACTCATATGCACAAACAGCACTGGGAACACAGCATAGATAATTCACCCACTCACCACAAAGTAGCAGTAGCAGTACAAAGCATTAATTAATACTAAAATGGGTATAAATCACATCCAAACTCAGTGTATAAACAACAGTTCTCAGTAAAAGATGGCATTTACATACAACACTTTCAGATTTCAGAAAACCTACACACATTGCAGTCTCTTCACAAGTTACACACACAATGGTCCTTTTAGTTCTTGTCAAAGTATTCACACCATGGGCTCTTCAGTTCCAGTAAAATTGCAACAGCCTCTTCAAGATCCCCGACAGGCCCCCATTTTCTTGTACATCTCACTTTACAAGACCTTCTGACTCGCTGCAACTTTTTGTGTTGCTGCTGATGTTAGAGGGGTGACCCACACACAACACCAATGGCTCACTCGACCCAGCCCATGCACCACCCCAGAAGCCAGGACAGAAATTATTTCCCAGTACCATCAAACACTCAGCTCACTTCACTATCAATGTTCATTAAGGAGAGGATTACACACAAGTCTTTCCATAGCATGTACCCTATATTTACAATACAAGATATAAATTAACACTTCACAATGCAAAACAAATGTACATGGATTGACACATCAGACCACCACTACATATATCCATAACATTAATCCCTTCCACCATCGTGTAATGCTAACACTTACTAACTCCTTAAAAAGGTGCCCAATACCTACAAAATCACTGTACCCTCCAAGCAGCACCACATATCACCACTCTCACACCTCACCCCAATTACTCTGGTATCTCTGGATACAACAGAGAATCATACTATTGAGGGTCACTCACAAATTACGCTTTACCTATTCCACCCATAATGTCACCACACCGGCACTCTCTCCTTTACAAATTTCTCTGAAAACACACTGCACCTTTCCCCCATCGTACCCACCAGTGTAATGCTTGTCCACCTCGAATCCAGCCAAACTGCCACCTTATTATATAACCTGCGGCACAGTAAACCCCCTTACCCCCAAATGACACCTCCATCCTCTTCAGCCATTACAATTAGAAGCTAAATATTAATACATACAATAACAAGTGAACAGCCTGCAACATGTTTGATACACACTCCAATCATCTTACATACTGTTGTAGTACCTTTGATAATCCAAAACCTTTCCTTTAGTGAGCATTAGGATGTGTTGATGTCCTTGGTGTCTAACCTTCTCATGACAGTCTCTGATGATGATATCAGTTAAATGTTTATTTGGGAGGAACACTGAGTACTTATCAAAACTAAGCAATTGCAAGTTTGTCTCTAACTCTTAGCAGGCTATCATGCAGGAATGATTTCAACTTGACAACTGAACTCTTTCTTTTCATATTCTCATTCCTCCTCGTAACTTTCACTTCCTCCTGAAAAGTTTCTTCTTGAACTATCCTGATAACTTCACTCTGCTTCTTCTAAATCCTTTACAGAGTGATACCAATTGTTCTCCTTATCACTTCTTTTCCTTACAATGTTCTTCAAGCGTAGCAGCCACTTCACTGCCTTCTTCAGCTTATGCCAACTTGCGGAGTATTGCAACAGCTTGGTAAAACGGTCATTATTACTTAAGACAGGGATTCTCAACCTTTTGCAAGCTGACCCCACCCAGTGCTGGTTCAATACAATTGGGACTCCCCCCCTCCCTGCACCACCCACCCAACCCCCTCCCCAACTATGCCACTATAGTTATATAGAAAGAATCAGATAGATAGATAGTTAGATAGCCTTTGCTGCATCTCCTTTTACTAATAGCCAGCAAGTCCATGATTTTCCATGATTTTTCCCCTCCCAGGAGAATGTCTGTACCCCCAAAAGAGCATCCCCCCACCCCCCTGGTTGAGAACCACTGACTTATGACATTACTAGCACCAGTAAACTTTTTAATCTCTAAGTTCCCATCATTCAATGACATCATTGCAGGTTCATAAGGTCATTCACCTTCCTCTTTGCATAAGAACTCTGGACCCTTGAACTACCATACACTGCTTTCCTCTAGATGCATCATCAGTTGGATTCACAGCAGAATTAACATTACTTCACTGCTCCACCTGTGAGTCATAATGGATGACAAGAGAGACAGTTAACCACGTAAGTGTGAAATCTAGCCTTATCATTTCTGATACCATACATCCAGAAAACTTCTCTCCATGAGCATTTCTAGGATATTCACAATCACATGTTTACCTTGACAGCAGTTACAGCTGCAATCAACTTGAGGCAAGGAACAGTTATTGCCTTCAGTGATGTCACATGTGCTTTACCAAGCAATGGGCATCACCATCTGCATTAGGTAATTTTAAATATGGCACTTGCATATCCTCTTTCACTAGCATCACAGAAATCATATACTTGACATGAAACAATGGGTCCAAAATCTGGACTTTATGCACTGATCTAGAGTAATCTTTGTTAACTGGGGTGTTTGCAGTGGACTGAGTTACTGGTGGCTGCCGGCTATTTTGATGTAGGATTCAGTATACATTCCCAGTTTTTTTTTGAGATGGACATTCTAAAATCACTTCTCGTGATACATCTTGATGTACTGCACCTACATGGTTCAAAACATTAATCCTAAGTGTTTATGATAACAGTATCCACAGAATCTGATGATGCACACTGTACAGAACAGTTATTATAAGATAAATATGTGCAACTAGGCTCTTAGTGTTTTGACATTTATTTCTAGTCTCCTGCTACATATTTAGTTTTAAACATTTTTCCACTGGTTTCTAAAGATTAATGATTTATCTAGAAAATCCTAAAAAAAATCAGCAAGTATTATTTGTGCTGCAGAGATACTGTGACAGCCAAAACCGCACTGAGATGAAAGGATCAGCAGATATCTAACACACCAACTTCTCCAAAACATGAGAAAAAAAAAAACTAATGTGAGATACGAGTTTGCAGTGGTGTTGTAAAGCCCGTAAATACATGTGTTGTGGTTGATTGCATGAATGTATCATGAAAGAAGAACCAAGGTGTGAAAGGATGGGTTGTATTTTCAAAGAAGAAAGTGGCAACTCAGAGATGTTGGAAGATAATGTAAACAGCCAAGCAGTAACACAGAGAAGGCATTGGAAGACACAATGAAAAGGACAATCTTCATCAGTGTCCTGCTAAGATTTGGTATCAAATCTTTCAATGTGCCATGATTTATAAAGTATTATGTTAACTGTATAACTTAAATGGATAAATTAAGCTTAAATAGGGAGGCCAAAAATAGCATTCATCTCAAGGTGACAATACATTCCAAATCTAAAACAATATGCCACGATAATATGCTTGTTTTGCCATATTTCTTGCTCTCTACTTGATGATGGTGACTAAAAATGCTCCTAATGTTGGTATGATAACATAAATGACAAAGATTTTTTTTTCTACAGCATAACTAGCTTTTTGTGTTAAATTAAGTTGGGTGGTGAATCTGGGAGTTTTTCCAGACCATTGTGAATACTCCAATTCAGACAAAGAATTCATTCATGCTATCCACTTTCCTTGGAGGGACTCAGGAATTGTTTCATCCTATCCAATACTTAATCTACTTGCTTCCTGCATTACCCACCTTTCATTCAACAGGTATGGTGCAACCAAATACCAAATGGATCATAAATGAACCTATAAATGACAATCTCCTTGTCATGGATTTATTCTTATCTTTCACAAATATTGTGAGGGTGTCTGACTCAGTATTCTAACACATTCCTAATACCTTTTCAATGGGCAGAATCACAACACAGATCCAGTTCTTTCACTCCTTTTCCAAGTTCTACAACTGGTAATGACTAATTTCGTTAACTTAAAGCTATCTTTTGCACAAAGATCCTTTACTTCATGTGTTACGTTTACAAGCTTACATTTCTCATTTACTGATTTCAGACAGTTATCCACATAAAAATGATTCAGTATTGCCTGCTGTGCTTCCACTGAACGATCTTCACTATGGTCCTGAACTGTTTTATACTATACAAAACTGGCACTGGATGATGATTTTGCACCAAAGAGATGAACTGTCATCCAATACTCTTTTGGATCCTTATCAAATTTGCCATCTGGCCTCTAAAGAAACTTCAAGTAACTTATGTCCTTAGTTGCAACACTTACTTGACAGAACATAGCCTTGATATCTGACATGATAGCACTGGATCCTTATCTGAACCTTTGTATTACATCCAATAATGGATAGTTAAAAAACTGGTGCCTTGAAGGCAGGTGTCATTAAGGCTGGGAGCAAACGAGTGACTTTGTGAAGGAGCACTAAAGGGAGCAACATTGAGATGGATGATTTACAAGGGAGGGAAATGAGAACAGTAATTAGAGACATTAATTCAAGTTGGCAGAGTGACAAGTGGGGTACCCCAAGGTTCTGTGTTGGCACTTATTTGGTTTCAAATATATGTAAATGATATGACAGAGGATCTAAATAGTTATATATACCTTTTTGCTGATTATACAAAAATAATGAAAATAATAAAGGATGAAAATGACTGCAATGAGTTACAGATGGATATTGACAAGATACATGCATAGAGCCAAAGATGGAAACTAGAATTTAATGCCAGAAAATGCAACGTGTTGGAAATAGGAAAAGTAAAAAGAGATCTTCATGAAATTACAAAATGGGAGGAGAAATAATAAACAAAAAGTAATGAAGAAAAAGATTTGGGAGTAATGATGCAGGGCAAGCTATCACCTGAAGGTACATAAATGGAATATTTGGCTCTACATACAGCTTGTTATCAAACATTAGGGTGGCATTTAATCATTTAGATGAAGAGATTATGAAGAAAATTATAACAAGTATGATACGACCTAAATTGGAATGCACAGAAGTATTTTGGGATCTACGTAGAAAAAAATGATATACAGAAACAGGAAAGAATACAGAGGATAGCAACAAAGATGGTACCAGAATTGGAAGACTTACGCTATGAAGAAAGACTAGAAGAGATTGGATTACCAACAATACAAGAGAAGAGAAAGAGGAGACCCGATAACAATGTACAAATTAATAAACGATATAGAAAGAATAGACAGTAATTATTTGGTACCACAGATGGAGGTAAGAGAGAGACAGACAAGGAGGCATGGGAAGAAAATAAAGAAGAGTGGATGTTCAAGCGAGATCAAGAAATACAGCTTTTGGTATCAAACTACTGAAATCTGGAATTATTTGAAGGAAGAGGTGGTTGTGACAAAGTGTACACATGTTTAAAGAGAAACTGGATAAATATGGTTATGGAGAGAGGACAAAATGAGCTTTGGTTCATGCCCTGTACAATACAACTAGGAAAACACATTGAAACATGCTTAAGCGACTACCACACTCGTGTGTTTAAGTGATTGCACCACAGTGAAGCACGTTAAGCGATTGCACCACAATGAAGTGTGTTTAAGTGACTGCGCCACAGCGAAGCATGTTAAGTAACTGCACCACACTGTAGCATGTTTAAGCGACTGTGTCTTGACTGAGCCACACCAGAGTCGCCCAAGTGTATGGGCAGAACCACATCACTGTGCCACACCTTGTTTTTTCCTGCAGAAGCCATCTCTCAGAAGCTGGACACGAAGATGTCACCCATCTCCCAGACCTTGGCTTTTACTATCTTATTGCTGTAGTCATTGCAGACTACATCCCATATCGCTGGTCAGTCTTCATTCTCAATAATAAAGCAATATATATATCAAGGGTAGACATGGTATAATAAAGGATAAGTAAAGAGAAAAATATGACGTTGATTAACTAATGTTTGATATGCGACTGCTAGGCAGTCCATCAGGCATCAGTAACTTCACATGCCCATCGCTCAGCTACAGGCACTTGTGTGCACTGGTCCTCAACACAAAGCCATGGCACACTGTGGTGGGGATCAGCAACAGCTTGCCCCAGTCACTCACCATAGACACTTATGTGCGCAGCTTCACTTCTAAACAATGGAAACCTTTGGGAAACAACATCCCTGCCACACCAACACAGTGATGTGGCACCACAGAACTGCTCATCTGCTCCCAGCCAAAGAGAGACTTCTCTATACCTAGCAGCACAATCCAACATGACATGTAGTTGATCTGTCTTTTGGTGGTAATACACACCATGATGAGGAATGTACCACACCCGTATAGCCTTGTTTTGGTCTTCCTTTGGAACTAATTCTACACAGTCCTGATCTATTATACCAAACATAAATGTACAATAATCTGTATAAAAATAGGTCATTTCCTAAGAATTTGCTTTAAGACATTCCAGCCTCTTCACTGCTAATTTCCCATTATCATTAGGCACTTCCTCCTTGAAGGGCAGACTTTTTTTTTTTTAATGCAGGAAGGGAACAGGCCAAGGGCAACAAAAACTGCAACTTAAAAAAGGCCTACTGAGATACCAGTCCCCGAATAGGGTCCAAGGCAGTAGTCAAAAATTAAAGGATAAATGTCTAGAAACCTCCCTCTTGAAGGAAGGTGGAAATACAGAAACAGGCAGGGAGTTCCAGAGTTTACCAGAGAAAGGGATGAATGACTGAGAATACTGATTAACTCTTGTATTAGTGAGGTGGAGAAAATAGGAGTGAGAGAAAGAAGAAAATCTTGTGCAGTGAGGCCACAGGAGGAGGGGAGGTATGCAGTTAGCAAGATCAGATCACAGTCACTCAGTCTACAGATATTTTCTACCTTGACATTCCATTTTTTTTTTTATCATCCTCAGAATGACCCTTTCTATTGAATTTACATTTAAGAAGTCACAGCTGTACATAATTGTTTACATTTCATCCAAATTGACTTTCTGCAGCTTAATTCTGTTTACCCTAAGCTGGGCAAAATGTTTATTTCTGGAGTCTCCATATACTATCTAGCCTAACTTTGATTTGAACATAAATGGACCACCTTCCTGTGGGCTGCGTATAATCTCCCATGGTTCTACAGCCTGTGACACATTGCTACCTATCAACAATCCAACATTTTCTGAGTCCAGTTAGGTGATAACTTTTTCTTGTAAATGTGGCCATTCTTTTATGTCATCCCTGGTTACTACATCCTTCTTTGTCACAGCTTGGTGATGCAGTGGTTAGCATGCTCTATTCAGGGAGATCCTGGGTTCAATTCCCAGGACAGGTCAGGGGTCTTTGGCCAGTTTCCTCCATTTAATACATTTTGGATATAACAACCCCTTTATGGCTATCAAACACTCATTTTATTTTGCGAAATGTTTGTAAATTATGACATTTTCATAATTATTGAACACTTGTTTTATTTTACAAACATACTGCATCATAAAATATAGGAGAATTGGGTGACACAGTCAACCGCATACTTTCAAAAGATGGTGCAATGTTTTTTTCCCACAGAGATTACCCACCTCTGCAGTGATGTCATGCACAACTGATTGGCTGCTGCCTGCCTTTTCCCAGGCAGCAGTCAATCAGGAGTTAGCTGCATGTGATGTCACTGCAGAGGGTGTGGCTAGCCTCTGTGGGAGAAAAACATTGTACCATCTTTCAAAAACTTTACAATCCTTTGAAAATACTACCTGGTCTGCTTGTTATGTCAATTTTTCACCTCATCTCACAGTGTGTACCATGTCTTAACTCTCAGCACATGTTTTGTCACACATTCAAACATCAAGACACGGCTTGTAAGAATGGCATCAAAGGCTCCTACATCAAGTGTAGTGATAAAGATGTGTGTTTAGTACGCTCTGGTGTACAGTGTAAAGTGTGGTTGCATTTTCTTCCTTTCCGATTCATACAATGCACTAATAAACCATTTGTTTTCTTCCAAGGTAAGAACTCTACTCTACCCTTGTCATGTACAACAGTATAACTTATTGTACAGTAAGAAACCAATACACTGATACTGTGCTGAGAGAGAGAGAGAGAGAGAGAGAGAGAGAGAGAGAGAGAGAGAGAGAGAGAGAGAGAGAGAGAGAGAGAGAGAGAGAGAGAGAGAGAGAGAGAGAGAGAGAGAGAGAGAGAGAGAGAGAGAGAGAGAGAGAGTGTGTGTGTGTGTGTGTGTGTGTGTGTGTGTGTGTGTGTGTGTGTGTGTGTGTGTGTGTGTGTGTGTGTGTGTGTGTGTATTCACCTAGTTTACCTAATTGTATTGTACAACTCATTTTGTATACACTGTTTGCTGCAACCACCTCTTCCTTCAAATCATTACAGATTTCAATAGTTCAATACAGGAAGCTGTATTTCTTGATGTCACTCGAATATCCACTTTTATTTTCTTTCCATGCCCCCTCGTACGTCTCTCTCCCTCCTTCACGTGTGTGTGTGTGTGTGTGTGTGTGTGTGTGTGTGTGTGTGTGTGTGTGTGTGTGTGTGTGTGTGTGTGTGTGTATTCACCTAGTTTACCTAATTGTATTGTACAACTCATTTTGTCCATTGTACAAGCACATTTTGTCCTGTCTCCATAACCATATTTATCCAGTTTATCTTCAAACATGTGTACAATGTTTGCCAGAACCACCTCTTCCATCAAATCATTCCAGATTTCAATAGTTCTATACAGGAAGCTGCATTTCATGATGTCATTTGAACATCCACTCTTCTTTATTTTCTTCCCAAGCCCCCTCTTCTCTCTCTCCCTCCTCCACCTGTGGTACCAAGTCATTTCTGTCTATTCTTTCTATATTTTTTACTTATTTGTACATTATTATCAGGTCTCCTCTTTCTCTTTCTCTTTTTTCTTCAAATCTTTCTTCATAACTTAAGTCTTTCAATTCTGGTACCATCTTCGTCGCTATCCTCTATATTCTTTCCAGTTTCCAAATATCTTTTTTTTGATGTGGAGCCCAAACCACTGCTGCGTATTCCACTTTAGGTGTGTGTGTGTGTGTGTGTGTGTGTGTGTGTGTGTGTGTGTGTGTGTGTGTGTGTGTGTGTGTGTGTGTGTGTGTGTGTGTGTGCGTGTGTGTGTGCGTGTGCGTGTGTGTATGTAGATATACATACACATTCACCTTATATATCACATGTCCACCCCTGTCACTCAAGCAAAAAGGCCCAATAGCTTTCACCGCTGTGAATTATTGTTGCTATATCTTTCCCTCATTTAGTCTCTTATTGTTAAATGTATATATATATATTTTTTTTTTTTTTGTGCCGGAACTGAATTATTGATGCACTGACTGAATATTGCAGTTATACTGTATTGATTGAATACTGTACTGCACACACACACAAACACGCCCACTTTCACAAAACACACGCACTCACACAAACACTCTTCTACACACCTGCATGCCTGCATGCACGCACACACACACACACACACACACACACACACACACACACACACACACACACACACACACACACAATGGGAAATTTGAAGTGTACACAAACTTTTTCTTTACACTTGAATGAGGACATTACTGTATGTATAATATGAGACAAACAACTGCTATTAACTGCTGTGAATATAATGCACAACAGGCAGTCAGGAGAGGTGAGAGGATGCACATGACCAAACAACTCCCCATAAATAACAAATGATGTTTGTTAGATGCATCTTAATTAATGACTTTCGGATATAGTGAACTTTCAGCTTTAGTGACCAACCTTTCCCTCATGTGTTCATTGTATCAAGAGTTTACTGTAGGTGAAAGAAATACAGCACAGAAGTCAGATGATAGAAAATTCAGAAGAATCTAGGATGTGGGCACAAGAGTAAGTCAAGATGTTATGCATAATGACATCATTATTACACTGGAAATGAAGATAAAGAAAGTAGAAAGGAATAGAGAAGAGGTTGCTTTCAGTAGCCATACACACCCTTGCTTCACTGAAGAAAAGATGAGGTTTATTAGAGAGGCAATGTTTCACAGATTGAAAGTCAGTTTTAAGGCTGCAAATGTTGCACAAGTTAATGAAGAAATAGAATATCAAGACACTTAGGGTCAACACCAGAAGAGTAGTCCAATCTGGGAGCATTACAGGTTCTCCACAGATGAGGACTCCAATGCTGATGATCTTTTCAATGTTATACTATACCCGAGAGTAATTACCATTTCAACAGGTGCCTAATGTTTCCTTTTCGTATGAATAAAGGAATAGATCCATACATGGTAACAGTAAAAAAAGGAAGAGTATAAATTCTGTTAATAAGTAACTTGGGAATAACATTTTTTGGGATTCACCTTTGTAAGCTCTGCACTACCCACAAAAACTAAAACTGGAAGGATGAGTGATCTTTGAGGTCCATCAATGCTTCCTGATGTTTTCATCAATTAGTTCACCTTCTACTATGGTAAAGCTGTAAGAGAGAGATAAGAACATCAGTGAAAAAAAATGTCACAGAAGATAAGGATAAATTACTGTCATGCAATCAGATCTGACAAGTACCTAAAACATGACTGCTGCCCAAACAGAAACTCACTGAGGTGCTTTGTGAAAAATGCCTAGGCATCCAGTGAACAATCTCCTTCACATACAGAGGAGACCATGTACACTTTAAAGATTCCTGAAGAAAAGCTGGAGAATATAATCTTATTTAGATCTATTAAAAAGTGACTTTTTGTAGATGCCCCCCAAGTTACTACAAGCAAAACTCCCAAGATTACATGCAAAACTATGGATAAAAAGCTTTCAAAACAAATATGTAAGGCTGTTAGGTCAGCTTCATCACAAGAACCAAGATTTTGAGAGACAATTTTGTGTGCCAGGCTTTATCAATGATACCTAAGCTTGGAAGTGACTGATACATTCCAGGTGGAACATCACAGTAAAGTACGGTAATTATAAGTGGTGCATCTAGACCCTATTTTCTGATAAGTTCTAAAGATTACTTACCATTTTTCAAATAATGCCAAAAATGTATTTGACTTAATAACACCAATAAAAGCATTTATAAATCTAACTGATAATGTTGCTAACATAAAAATCTTTACCTGCCTTTCCTCAGAATTAATTTTATACTCATGCTGAGGAAATGAATTTTACACTCATGTAGGTGAATATATCTTAAGTTACTCAGCAATCTAAAAACCTGAAGTGTTCAAATTCGTCACTTTGTACTTGATTTAAATATGTGTATTAATAGTTCTAGAAATCATAATCTTAAGCTCAATTCAAATGTAAATTTTTGGCCAAATATTTCAATTTTTTGAAATTTCTATTCTCTCTAAACTGCAAGATGCTCAGCAACAAGCCCACATTTTTGCAATTCTGGATATATATATATATATATATATATATATATATATATATATATATATATATATATATATATATATATATATATATATATATATATATATATATATATATATATATATATATATACAATGGTGCCTCAACTTACAAGTTTAATTCACCCCATGACATCTTAACTCAATTTGCTTGTATGTCAAATAAATTTTCCCCACTGAAATTGAAATCCCATTAATCCATTCCAGCCCCCCCCAAAAAAAACACCCCAATTGCTTTGTTACGTGTTTTTGAATACAGTAAACTGATGATATTGAACACTAGTTTTATTTTATGAAACTTCGCAAACTACGGCATATTTAAAAATTAATGAATGCTTGCTTTATTTTTACGAACATCCTAGGTCTTAAAATGCAGAAGAGTTGGCTGATATATAGTCAATTACATATTTGGGAGATGAATTGTGGCTGTGTGACAGCCATTGAGTGACTGACAACGGTTGATGACGTATATCTCTCTCTCTCTCTCTCTCTCTCTCTCTCTCTCTCTCTCTCTCTCTCTCTCTCTCTCTCTCTCTCTCTCTCTCTGTGTGTATAAATTCTGTGTGTGTGTGTGTTAATTTATCTGAGAGAGAGAGAGAGAGGGGGGGGAGAGCACTGAATCATCAGCTATTGTCAGGGTCACTAACTGGTTGTCACATAGCCACAATTCACCTCTCTCTCTCTCTCTCTCTCTCTCTCTCTCTCTCTCTCTCTCTCTCTCTCTCTCTCTCTCTCTCTCTCTCTCTCTCTTCCCAAATGTGTTCGTCATATCAAGGGTTTACTGTAAGAAAATGTATTTATAAATAACAAACATATAAAGACACATGAAATGAACAAATGAGACGAAAAATGCTGGGAAAATGTTGTGGCACTCACCGTACCAACTAGCGGGGCAAAGCTGAACCTTGCTCACATCTCAGATTTTGGCTCACAACTCAAAGCAAAAAATCATTCCAGCAACAGCTCGTATCTCAAAAAAACTCATAAGTTGGGCACTTGTAAGTCGAGGTATCACTGTACTAATATATAGTAATGAAGTAAATATATGATATGATATATGAGTAGCTCCATGAGAGAGTGATCCAAGCGCCACGTGCTGCCAGACCCTGATTTTGTACTCAACCATCCGACCTGGGCTTCCCGCACTGCCTGGTGGGAGTTGGATTCATCTCCAAGTTAACATGGTCAAAACTGCTATACAATACAACATACTTTTGGTATAATGGACTTGGCCTGCCCAGGCTTAGCTGACTGTGAGAGAATAATCCAAGCGCCAGCAGCTGTGCTGAGACAGCAACTAACCAATGAGCATGTTGGCAGGGATGACATATTTGTGATGTCATAGGCAGTCAGCCAACAGCATAGAGTGTGAGTCTGTAACATAGGCAGCGCACAGCCAATGAGCATGCTGTGGGATCTCCCAGGTTATACTTACAGTTTAAATTTTTCCATGAGCTGTGTCACCATTACACTTGGATTACCTCTGTGTTTTTTGTGATTTATCACAATAGCTATGCGTGACTCAGGTAGCGATGTTGGTAGCCTGCAGGCTAACGTTGTTTAGCATGAGATGAGTGATAGTGGAGTGAATTAGAGGAAACTCAAGGGGAAAAAAAGGCATTGGAAAGTTGAAGAGTGGGGGAGTACTGTGGCCAACATGAAGCGAAATCTTGGCCAAGCATACGCAACTTATAAACAAAAAAAAGAAGTGGCTGCACGTGCTATTGGTAATCATTGCCATGATGAGTGTTTAAACAAGGTTACACAGGCAGATGTTAATAAGGTTTTCAGTGAATTCTGGGCATTAGGATCATACAATGTCCAGAATGCATACATTCAGAAAATGGTGGAAGTAGTTCCAGTGAAAAGAAAGCATACAAAGGAGGCACAGAGCAAGTGGAGCAATACTTATCAGTAAAGTGTTGTGCATAATAATGTGAAGACCAGGGTGTGTAAGGAAGGATTCATGGCCATGCACACCATTAGCACTAGGCGGCTGACGACAGCACTACGTAACGTGAGCAGCACAGGTACTCATTCCTGACCAGCAAGCAAAGCACAAACCTGCTAACAAGATAGTAGGGAACAAGGCTCTTCGTGTGAGTGAGCACATCAACCTGTTACCTGCTATATCATGCCACAATAGCAGGGCAAACATTCCTCACAGAAAGATCTTTAGTCTCACCTTACAATCAAGAAGCAGTATGTGTCTTACCTTGAGTGGTACTGTGATACTGGATATCCAGATAATGAGAAGGTCAGCCTACACTATTATACGAATGTCTTCACAAAGGAATTCAACATCTCGTATGAGCCACAACATACAGACACATGCACACACCCATCATAAATTCAGCTGGTGATCAGGCTAATGTAGAGGATCTCAACAGGCAGAAAGAGGCACATCAGCACTTGGGACAGCAGACTCAAGATTTTATGAAGAGTATGCACTCTGATAACAACTCTTGAGACTGTGTTGACCTACAACAGACTCTTCCTACACCAAAGCTCACTGCTAGAGTTACTTATTACAAGCACAAGATGTAGACATATAACCTTTGCATCTACAACCTCGAAACCAACACCAGCACTATATATGTCTGAGGCAAGACTCAAACCAAGCATGGGTCATGTGAAGTGGTCAGCTGCATCAAGCACTGGGTCAAAGAGGAGAGCAGTAAGAATGACTTTACACAGCTGGTGGTCATCTCAGATAACTGCTCAAGTCAGAACAAAATTATAAATCAGGTGATGTATTACCTGCGGGAGCTTCACTCGAGGTGTCTTCTTTCCACCAACCATGTTTACTTGGTGCCTGGCCATAGTTACATGCTGTGTGATCATGTCTTCAGGAATATTGAGTGGCATCTTAAGCACATGCCAAACCTGTACACGCCAAACGACTACATGTTCCACATTGCACAGTCAGTGTCACGTCAGTACAAAGTGGTGCATATGACCCAGGCCATGTTACTTAACTTTACTGTTATGAAGGACCAGGTCACCAAACATAAGGCACCAGGCAGCACATTCAAGGATGCATGCAAGCTTCTCTTCTACCTGGATTACAGAGAAGGCTTCCTCATCAAGTCAGACTATGAACTTGACAACAGCAATGCCACCAAACTCCGACTTATGAAAGGTAGAGGAGGCTGGTCACATACCAAGTTTGACCTGAGTGCCATCCCCTTCCTACCCCTGTACAACGTCCTCCCTCCACCTCTCAGATGAGAAGCTCAGTGGCTTCAGGAGCTTGTTATCCCTCATGCCAGACATGAAATGACAGTCCCTTTTAAGGGACTGGCATTTCAGTGGGCATTTTTTTTTATTAGATTTTTGTTGCCCTTGGCCAGTATCCTTCCTACATAAAAAAAAAAAAAAAAAAAAAAAAAAACAAGAAAGTCTTTTATGACGGCCACCAGGCTGGCAGAGTCGAGCATGACATCACCTCTACTGACAAGGAGAATGATAAGTTGCTTGATTATTGCAACTAATCCTGGGGGTTGGAGGGAGGGGGTGGGAAAGAGGTGGATCAACATTCAACAAGCAACATTCACACCAGTGCAGTAAGTGCACCTGTAAAATTACTTCACAGTAGTGGTAGAGTCATCTCTATAATCTTAGTTAACATAAGAAAATTGCATTACTTGAATTTCACAAGTGCATGATTTGGTTTGATTATTGATAACTAAATGACAATTCATTCTAATCAAAATTTTATTCATACCATTGGAAAGCTGAGGCTTCAAGAATCACTTTGGTATGTATTTCTCTAAAATTGTACTGTTGATTCTCAAGATATTTGACATTTTGTAACAGTAAACTTTAGGAGCAATTTGTGACATTTAAAAAAAAATGGCATTTGGATCACTCTCCCACATAGTTACTCATATGCAATTTTAGTTTTTTCCAAATTTTATCTTTCTAATGAACAAAAGGATATTACTATAACACAAGTAAACTACATTTGAGAAGAATGCAAACAACAAATTCGTTCTAAAGGAAATGTACTGGTCTCAAAAGAAGAAAAAAATCACCATTCAATATCATGCTCACGGGGAAGCAATCTCCTTAAACCAAACAAATCATCTTCCTTCTGTCAAGAATGCAATTTGCCAGTGGCCAAGAAATTGATGCATGATATTTAGCACAATGTTTTATGGGATCCTCAGGTACAAACTGATCAGACTGAATAAAAACTAAGCAACAACAGGGACATTAAGTTGTATTCTGCAGCATTACATGCAATTCCTCATGGCCACAGTTGGTAAGACCCAGTTTTACATGGCCTGGAGACTGATGCAGCTTCACTTATTAAGGATATCCATCAGAGAAATGCCCCCAGTTATCCTTGAAACATTTATGTTTTAATTTGGTTTTCAAAACTCCATCAATGTTACAATGCCATCAGACTGATGCATGGCATTTAGTATGATTCAGACCTTAGTGAGCCAAACCTTATTACAGTGAATGAAACTAATTTTAAAGTTAAATTTTTAACTTACATCATGATTTTTCTTTGGTTATCACTACCACACCAGGAAACTTTGTTTAAAAACCAGCCTTTGAAAATGGCAGCTTTTATCTTCACAACCTTGAAGTTTGGCATTATTTCCTCTCTTAGTGAGTGTTAATGTATCTTATTTCTTAGTATATGACAATTTCAGATGCTGGCCGTGAGAAATAGTGTGGGACTGCCACGGTACATACTGGTTAAGTTATGTTGGAGTAGGTTAGGTAATGTTTGATTAGGTTAGGTAATGCTAGGCTAGGAGTGTCCTTAAGGGGGTCAAGGGGGTGGTGAAGCCCACCCCCACAATTATAGTAAAATCTCTCTTATCCGGCATCAACAGGACTGCCGACATGTTGGATACTTGAATATTGCCAGATACTTGAATAAAAGTGAAATTATGTCCACAATCACCACCCTACACTCATGCATCTTACCATAACAAAGATCAGCTGATCTTAACCAGCAGCTGATCTGATCAGCTGCTTAAGTGTAAGCACAACACGCTTCCTCTTTTCTACAACTTTAGGCATGATGAAGGCGTCAGGCGATAAACAGTGCACATGCGGTACTGAGTCACTGAGTAAACACAGTGCAGTGGGCTGCGGGTGGCACGAAGCAGTGCGCTCTGGTGGCGAGGGGACAAAGTATGCCTCACGCAGGAATTTTAATCGATTTTATGAGTACACACTGATTTTTTATTGATTTTAAGGCTTGGGGAAAAATGTGCCAGATACTTGAAGCTGCCGGATACTCGAATGCCAGATGAGAGGGATTTTACTGTAGTTAGGTAATTTCAGGTTAGGTAATGCTAGGTTAGAGGTATTTGTTACTCTTCTTGCCAGTGGAACAGCAGCAATTCTTACCTCTCTCATCAGATAGAGCCTTTTATTCTGTGTATTTTCAATCCCATATAAATGCCTCAGAAATCACCGTTAGTGATTTTTTTAATTTTATCTGTCCTGCCATGGAGTGACACCACAGTCTGTCAGGGGCAACTGTACAGACTGACACACCCACACCACTTCATATTAAATCATCAACTGTCAATCAGGTGAGGTCAAGTGTGTTCATACATGCTTGAGGCGCTGGGGTGAGTGACCTTAGTGCACTGGCGCAGAATAGTTAATGCTGATTGGTACCTTTGGATGAAGAAAATGCTGTGGGCCAATAAAAAAAAAATACTTATTTATTTCAGCCTATCAGGGAGCTTTGTTTCATCAAAGAAGAGAGATGCAGGTTGAATTTGAATCAGTATGTCTAAGATGTCCATGTCTGGTGGCTGCAAGGATAATTACTTCTTGGTTATTTCCCATTTCTACGAGATAAATAAAGTAGCAGTAGTTTTCTTAACCCCTAAAGAACCTGGGGGGGGTGTAATTTGTACTGCCAGGACTGCAGGTTGAGTTCAAAACACATAAAATAGCCTGTTTTCACATGCTTATTACTCTAAATTTACAACAAATGAGTGAAAGAAAATAGTACTCTCCTCACAATTAATTCCTCCTCTTTTGGATGGCTTCATCCAAAAGTCTGTAGGCACTATGGTTATGAAGATATTACAAGTTGAATGTGGCTCAACCCATGCGTCCAATCGACTCGCCCTGGCCATACCTTGAGGAAAAAGAAAACTGGTGCTCCACAATTTTCCATACACCCCAAACCCGGACATTTTCTCTGCCCCTGCACATTACAGTGGCTAATGGTGTGGTTAGCATGGTATGAGCATGGGGAGTGGAGGTAAGAAAAATGCGGGGACAAACAAGCTGAATCAGGAACACCAGAATCACATTCCCGGGAACAGGCCATGATGGAGACTAGCTGTAGACTTGAAACCAGCGTAGTCATAGCCCTGGCTAGCAAATCAGGTTGAAAATAGGATAGTTTGGCTTTATTTTAGCAAAGACGTTGATCAACGTCACTGGTCCTTTAGCAGCAGGACATCAATCAACGTCCCCAGTCTTTTAGCAGCAAGATGTCAATCGATGTCCCCAGTCCTTAAGGGTTAAGGGAACATGATGTTCTCCCGTATAGTGTAAAGTACCAGAAGTGTAATAGTGACTGTAATTTTCGTAAAAGTACAAGGAGTTGGAGAAGTGACTCCAGCAATGAGGAGACTGACCACCAATGAGTGCTGCCCAACTGGCAAGGTAAGGTGTTTTATGAACTAATTCAGTTTGGTTTGGTTTGGTTAGGTTTAGTTAGATGAGGTTAGGTTTGGTTAGGTGAGGTTTCATTTCATTAAGCTAGGTTAGGTTTGGTTAGGTTAGGTTTTTGTTTGGTTGCATTAGATTAGGTTTGGTTAGGTTAGGTTAGGGAAATTGTCCCTAGTGAGGGATAAAAAAAAGAGTGGTTCTGAGCAGTGGCATGTGTGTTACCTGTGATGAGGATTTAGGCAAATTTTGGCATATTATCCATTAATTAATTACTCATTATTTTCGTAAATTGTTACTTTACGAGGGGGAGTGGGGGTAACTTATCTGTGAGGATTAAATTATTTTTTTAGGGGTCAATTTCAGCATGCTTTATATTACTCTGTTAGTTGTTTTCATTGAAAATCAGCAGTTCCTAGGGGAGGGAGAGGAGGAAAAAACAGCCGATTTCTAATCAGATTAAAAAAACAACACTGAAATCTACCAGAAAAAATATTTTCGTCTCCCAACTTGAGAAGGCAAGAAAGTAAACATTTGGTTTGGTTTGGTTTGGTTTGGTTTGGTTAGGTCAGGTTGGGTTAGGTTAGGTTTGGCTTGGTTTGGTTAGGCTAGGGAATTTGTCCCTGGCAAGGAATGAAAGCAAGTGGTTCTGAGCAACAGCACATGTGCTACCTGTGATGACAATTTAGGCAAATTTTGGCGTGTTTTGCATTAATCTATTACTCATTATTTTTGTAAATCATTACTTTACAAGGGAAGAGTGGGGGGTAACAGTGATATTATAATGCGTGTGTTATCTGTGATGATGAATCTATTTTTCAAGTCGATTTTGGTGTGTTTTGTATTACTGTTAGTCATTTTCATTGAAAATCAGCAGTTCTTTGTGGGGAGGAACAGCTGATTTCCAACAGAAATGGTTGGCAGATTAATTAAAAACACAATGAAATCTACCAGAAAAATTGTTTTCGTCTCAACTTGAGACGGGAAAGAAAGTAAACATTTACCAGGTTCGGTTAGGTTTGTGTCCTTACAGGGGATTCCAAGGGGGACTTCATCTCCCTGGTTGGGTTAGGTTAAAGTGAAGATAGGTTAGGCTAGAAATTTCCCCATTTGTCAAAATATGGCATCTCATCCTTCGACTTTTACATCAATATCCAAATTTACATAAATTTCCATCAAAAGTGGCATGTTTTGTCCTTAGATTTCCCCCTGGATCGTCATATCTCGTCTATTTTGGCCTCCCCCCATCCAAAAAGCTCGCTTTCCCGCCAGGTCCCCAAGCTTGTTGGGGCCAGGGAGGGAGATATTGATGAAAAGGATGAAAGCAGTGTCCTGTATCTTTACCGAAGCATGAAACACAAATCATCAAGAGGACTTGAAGTAAAAGTTGAAGGAAACCGAAGTAAGGATATTCGACTCTTACAGGGAAGAAAAAATATAAGATACTAAGGCTGTCTCGGCAATCAAGTCAAACAGCAAATACTTCTTAAACTATGCAAACAAGTCTATGTAAGGAAGTTAGTGCCCAAATTCGACCCTTAACAAATGAAAATCTCACAAGTATAACCATTATGGCATCGCAGGACTGAGGAGACAGCATGAGAAGAGTTTCAGAACACCACTGCCAAACAAGAAAGTTGAAGATCCAATAGATTTCTCTGGAAGTGAAGACCTACTGCAACATCTAGACTTCACCATAGATGACATCGAGGATGCAGTCAAAATTTAATACGTTCTCACCTGTAGCCCAAAAGGCATGCCAGCCATCCATGTAGCTGAGGCCGAGCGGCCTAAATCATCACAAAGTCAAGGACTGCACGCAGCCATGCCATTCTGAAAGCCACAACTGATTATGAAATCCAAGCTGTTGTCGATGCAGCAGCCATGTTAAAGTGCTTAAAACAGCTAAAGCTTGTGGGAGTACTTTTAAATTGACGAGACGGCGTAAGAAAATTACTTTAGTGTCCTCATATACCCTATATTCAAGAACTATCCAGAACCAACATTTCTTGTTACTAATTCACCTCAACAAGGATCAGCCGTTATGCAACTGTTTACTTTGCAATATTAGGAGCACGAGAGCATAATGTCAACTTACTCGAGGAAGTAAAGGCGGGACAGGTCCTGGAGGTAAAGCATAACACAGAATCCAATCCCTCCTTCCTGAATACCAAGCAAAGCATTGTGGCTCGCCGGCCGGTACCCTTTTCTGTCTCAGGTGCGGCGCTGGCAAGGCAGTGAACCATCATGGCGCTCGGCATGGAGCTGGTGTTGCCTGACGTTACAATCACCATTATTATCAACACCACACATCAGTTTGGAGTGAAATGGAAGGAAATAATTTAATTTATCCGAATAATGACCTTAGATAGCCTATAAATACAAAGGAGAAGCAAATTTCATAATAATATTTTGAGTTCTCGCTGTTGGAACGGATAACCTAACAACAAGCCTCACATCAACGGTTGAATTATTTTTTCTTCTTTTAAGTTATAGAATAAATCCATTAAATATTTTGTTCCCATAACTTTCTAATGACTTTTTAGTATATTTTCAGTTTTATGAACATTACCATTGTTAAGCAATATAAGTAATAGCAGTAAATCAATTGATAATATAAAGAATAAACTACAATAAAAATAAACAGGAGAAATATAATATATTCAAGTGGTAGAATTACTACTACTACTACTACTACTACTACTACTACTACTACTACTACTACTACTACTATTACTACTACTACTACTACTACTACTACTACTACTACTACTACTATTACCATTATTATTAATAATGATATTTTCTTCACTAAAAATGCGTTCACTATAGAAGCCAAACCAATTAGCAAGCTGCAAGTGGGAGAGTCTACTTTTTTTTTTCTTTTCTTTTTTTTTTTTTTTTTTAGGAGGAGCACCGGCCTAGGGCAACAAAACTTTAATAAAAAATAAAAAGATCCACTGAGGTGTCGGCCCCTGAACAGAGTCGAAAGCGGTAGTCAAAATTTGAAGGATGTCTTGAAACCTCCCTCCTCAAAGAGTTCAAGTCATAGGAAGGTGGAAATCGTTTGTTTCTAAGACGCATGATGACTGTTTATAAGGATTTTGTATATTTGTATGAAATTTTTATATAACTTAATTCATTACTCACTTTTTGTCTTCTTTTTTACTGTTTTATAATCCTGCACATATTCATATTTCGGTGAATATTAAGAATTGGTGAATGATACTTTTTTTTTTTTTTTTTTTCTTAGCAGATTTCGATGTAAGCTTTAAATAAAAATGCTAACGATCTCCACGGCAAAAAAAGTTATTTTATCTTTTACCCACCTTTCACTCCTTTCGGAAAATTATGATTTGTGATAAGAGCAAATCATGTGGAAATCAACCAGAAAATAGCTTTCATAGCTACAGAGTGACACCCACGATAAACCTCGCTGTTCACTTTTATCGCACACTACAAATGTGTTCCAATTCCACTGGTCTCACGCCACAGACCTTTTAGGTTTTAAACCAAATTTAACCAAACCTAAGCCAACATAAATCTAACCTAACTTAACTAAACTTAACCTAACCCAACTAAACTTAACCTAACCTAACTTAATTTAATCATGAAGCCCTTAACCCTTTCACTGCTATTTGGTACAACTTTCCTTAATTACTAATCATTCTGCCCCATGTTCATTTGTTCTTTAGCCACCTCCAATCTTTAAACTGAGTAGAAATTAAAAATCTGTTCTTTTTTATCCCCTACTTTTTTGTAGGTGCTTTTGAAGATTTCATGCATTACTTTTGGTGCTGTTCTTTCGCATTGTAGTGAAAGTGTTAAAAAGTACTTAATGTTCTGACAGAGTGGCATTTCATTCATCCTTACCTTCTCTTTCCTTCTTTCAAGCTAAAGACGCTAAGTAACATGCCTCACACATCACACTTGCAGTAGAACACTGTTTATGTAAAAATAAAAAGAAAATTAAAATATCAAGGAACCTTGAGTATTTTTTGTAAAATTAGCCAATTGGATGTTCATCCAGAGCACACAAACATTTTTCTCAGAGTGGCTCAGATTGATTCAAATTTATTATAGGCCGTGTGCTAACCGCCTTTCTTCTCAGATGAAATAAAACACTATTACTGGCTGAATTAATGGATTATTACTTATTATTTATTTTATTTTATTTTATTTTATTTATTTATTTTATTTATTTATTTATTTTATTTATTTATTTATTTTTATATATTTATTTATTTATTTTTTTTATGGGCAATGTGGGCTGGCGCAGACACATTGCCAACTTGCTACATGCATGTATGAACCATGGAGGTATTAAGACCCATTATACATCCATGGTATGAACACACACCACCTACTGTTGTATTGCACTCCCAGGGATGGCACCTCCGGAAATTAGTTAAAATCTTAAAAATCACTGGTGGCATTATGATGAATTTTCTTTATATATACCGTATATGTGGTTGAAAATACTCATACTAAAGGGATCTCTCCAATGAGACAGGTAAGAATTGCCATGGATAAATGGGGAAATATTTCATAAGTACAGTATTAAAAGAATGATAAGAACATTCTGTACTACCATAAGTTGGGAATGAATGAAGAACTCGCAATATAACAGAAAATGCAAAGATGATTCAATCAAGCTGAACAGAACAACTGGCACTTTGGCACTAGTACTACACAGTACCTCCTCAGAGTATGTTTTTAACTATACTTATCAGTAAAACTATGAAAATGCCACAAAACTCTGAGATTATGTGCTGTGCATGATGTGAGGTATGTAGCTCTCACTTGATGACAATGTTGGCCATTCAATCAGTGATACTGTGATATGTATAACCTTGTCATAACTGGCCATTCCACAAGCTGAAAATGTTCCTTCTGAAAGGAACTAAAAGAGTCACATTAGGAAATTATTCAGTACTCCATATCAAAAAACACATTCTAAAAATGTCTCCAATAGTGGTGGGACTGCTGGAAGAAGTGTGTGCAATCCCAAGGAGACTAATTTTAAGGCAATAAAGATTTTAGAACCCGTCACTACAATACTATAATAGTATTGATCTCACTTTATTTCATCTCAAAACACAGACATCAGCTATCACTGGGTTTGCTCCCAGAATAGTCCAAGAGCAAATTAAATGACAAATAAAGACTGACTTGACACACCTCAGAGATACTGCACTAAATAGCAGATCTTTTTTCTCTTCATAGTATGTTACTGCCTGTTCAATGTAATGCTCTTCAAAGTGAAGCTCCTTCATGTACTCTAGGTCCCAAGATTCTCTTAAATTGGTTATTATTTTGTAAGTTGGTAAATGAATAATGTGTGTAGCATCACAATGTTAGACCTGATCAATATGGTATGTATCCTTTAATTTTACATATTGGCCACTTCTATATTCTGAGCAAACATAGATTTCCATTTCCATAGGTAGGCATTACTAGTACCCTACATGACAGCTGCATTAGAATCATAAAGATTTTAAGTCAAACTGAATTGCCATACATAAATGTTTCAACACTGCTCTAAGATGTCAGCCTGTGTTCCATTGGGCAGATGTGAAGTCACATAAAAAGTAATTATGTTGCTGCCATGATTTCTTATTCAGGTAAATAAAACATCACAACCATATTGGACTTACATAATGTACGATGAGGCTATATATAATTTACGTAAAACTTACATTTATTACTACACTGGGAAGACGTAACCACAACCACACAGATTTACAGGACATTATGTATTTTTAATTATTATTTATTCCATCACTTAAATACAACAACACAAGACATTAGCTGGACTCTCTCTCTCTCTCTCTCTCTCTCTCTCTCTCTCTCTCTCTCTCTCTCTCTCTCTCTCTCTCTTTTTCTGATGTGGTTATATGTATTCCATAAAAAACATTTAAGTTAAATATGAACAAATAAGTAGATGGATTGTAATGACATTTGCATAGCTATAGACAACAGTAAAATAGTTTAACTTTCTTTTCTTTATAAGAGTTTTTTTTTTATCAGGTGCTTTCTTGCATATGTTGGGAAAAGGCAAGTTTCTTTTTTTTAAATAGCACATTTATTAAGCACTTACATCAGTTTTATTTTAAATATTTCATATAAACTTAATATCACTTATAAGTTTCAAGTGACAAGCTAATTGCGACTTCCCTTTTTCATAGTACTATAACTACATACATTAATATTTTTCCACTTTCAGATTCTTTTGCACTCTTAGGAGAGTGTAGTTATGTATGTTCTACCACCTTTTTCCTTACTTTGTTGAATTATCCAAATCATTATTTTTTTTTTATTTTGCATCCAAATAGTACTTATGAACCTTAAATTGACTATAAATTGAATAAATCAAAATTAAAACATGAATCCATTAAAAATTTGCATTTCCTTCTCACCTAAATGATTGCATATTCAAACTGGAAAATCCTACCATGACAACACTAATTTACTTCCATTTATAAACTTAGATGTCTTTCTCACAGAAAACTTCACTGAGTACAGTACATGATTTTATATAAGTTTAAATACATACATATATAACAAAGATATCTTATGTGTCTTGCTTAACAAGTGTCTAGGAATCCTCATTACAACAAACAGTACATAATGACAACCACGTCTCAATGATTGGATTGTGGCTTGCAACCAAGGGTATTTTGTCCCTACTCAGTACCATGTCCTATTTACTATTTTCCTTAGTATTGACGTCATCTCAAAACACAGACATCGTCTATCATTGGCTTTGCTTCCAGAATAGTCCAAAAGCAAATTAACTGACAAACAAAGACTGACTTGACACATCTCAGAGATATTACAGCACACCCAAGACAACACTCACCAACAACATGCACAATGAAGACATAATTTCTAATACAAGTACAGAAACCATCACATGGATTTTACATATATAGTAGCAGACCATATTCCAAGCTAGTGATAAATTATCAAGTTAAAGTATTATATGTATTTGTATCATACCTATATTCTTGATAAAAAATAACAACCATTTATTTTTCTAGCCATCAGATATGTGTCATAAATACTTGGCAGATTTCTCATTGTTATCATTCTACATATTGCATTACTCATTTGATTGGAGAGAGAGAGAGAGAGAGAGAGAGAGAGAGAGAGAGAGAGAGAGAGAGAGAGAGAGAGAGAGAGAGAGAGAGAGAGAGAGAGAGAGAGAGAGAGAGAGAGAGAGAGAGAGAGAGAGAGAGAGAGAGAGAGATATTACTTTGTTTAATTAAGTGGTAATACCTATCACTGATTAATTGATGAAGTCAGAATTAAGAGTAAGTAGCCATAGAGAAATCTGGCATGTGGAAAATATTCCTAGAGAACAATCACAAAGAATATACCATGTTTGTATCATTTGTACATTTTTCATGAGTATACAGCATTATCTATCTGAAAATTCCAAAAAATGGACTCCAAATACCAGTCACGCAAAAATTCATCACAAATACAAGGATATACTGTGTAGTGCATTAGGTGAGAAGACACATTTTTCCAGAAGTATTTTTTCACATGCAATTTTGTGTGAAGGAAGTGGCAAATTAAACAAAAGAGAATGTTGAAAAGCATGTGTTAATAATAAAACGGGTTGAAACTAAACATTAAAATCATTATTATGGATTTGATGTAGAAAGTTTGAAATAACTAAAGAAAGTGAGAAAATCAAAAGCATGCTACATTTCTCAGAACTTTTCTCATAGGTATTATCATTAGGACCATTGAAAGCCCTCAGACATTTAATGGAAGATGTAACAAGCAAACACCTAGATAGGCTGATGCATATACATCTATCTCATGAAATCAACATAATATTAATGTTACACATCAGTTTGATAAAAAAACAAAATATCAGTGGTTCCATAGCCAACCTACTTGCCCACTAGCACATTCAAATAATTAAAATGAAAAACTTGTTGCAGGAGTTACAAAAAAGAAACAACAAATGAATCTGAAAAGTATTTGCCCAGAGTTTGTGATGCTTTTATCAGTGAGGCAAGTTTTACACTCATTATGCAGACTCTAAAGGGAGAACAATAATTAGAGCCAAGATATAGTACTTTTCTTTTTGTTAACATAGTATGGGAAATTCTGGATTAAATGTCATTAGTGACCAAAAAGCTTCATAAGGCAGCTCCTTTGACTGATATCACATGCAGACATGATATGTTCCTATCATACCCGGAAGCCTCCTCCTGCATTTTCAAGGAAGACAACTTTTCCGAAGATCAATGCAGTAGGTAACTTTTTCCATGAAATGTTCTACATTTTTTTTTTTTTTTTTTTTTTTTTTTTGCTCATACATAGTACTATTATTTACAAATACATGAAAAATTTTCTTTACCTATGTTGCTGTCCACATGTATACTACCCTCCCTTCAGTATGCCCTGAACCACAAAAACCTGTTTATTTATGCATTCAAAGTAAATGAAAAGGCAAAACATAAGGCAGTGTATTTGGCAGTGTACAGCTTTTACAAGAAAAAAAAAAAGTTCTTGCTGAAAAAAATACACATAATGGAGAGCTTACCAACAAAGCTTGTGGTTGCAAATTAAAATTGAATGTTTAGAGTGAGACATTCTACTCCAAAGGCAAAAAGTAATGTATGATCCCCTCCCTCCAGTTTCCTCATAAATCAGTTTTTAAGTAAAATAAAAGTCACCTTGTCAATAAAGGCAGAGGTTCTGGAAAGGATTTATATAAATACACCTAAGAGAGAGAGAGAGAGAGAGAGAGAGAGAGAGAGAGAGAGAGAGAGAGAGAGAGAGAGAGAGAGAGAGAGAGAGAGAGAGAGAGAGAGAGAGAGAGAGAGAGTTTATCTATTTATTTAGTTTCTATAGTTTCATGTATTTATGAAAATGGCAAAGTGAATTTTTTTTTGTCATGGGCTCCTTGGACACCTCAAGGAAGGCCTGAAAAATGGCTCTGAAGGCAGGATGAATTGCAGTGAAAGATTCGTATTGAGAACTGAACTCCTGACTGATCATAAGATCCTGTGATAATTTTTTGGTCATTATATCTCTGGTCACTACAGTTACTTTTTTCTCATTTCTGCTGTTGTAATTATTTCAAGTGCTTATGGTAGTGAAAAATAAAACTATTGTTGTTTCTCTGGGTCATCATACTCTGTGTTTTTCACATCCACAAGTATGGTGTGTTTTTTCCAAGTAGCCATTCTGTATGATCCAGTCACTTGTGTCCAAAATATTTTTAAAGAGCTATTCAATATTGTTCTATCGAACTTTGCCAAAACACTTCTCACTACATGGACAAAGTGTTCTGATGCTTTAGATGCCCTCAATTATCTTTGTGGTACCATAGAGATATGCCTGTGATCTCACTTAAAAATATCTCCCTCTTCTATTCAGTTGATATAATTTTCAGTTCAAAGCTGGTAGATTTATCTATGCATATAATGATATCACTTGCTGTTATAAAAGTGGCATTGAATGTTCAGTTTTCTATCTTCTAAGACCCAACTATTTCTCATTAAGATGTCTTTATGATGAATGTAGTATGTCCCTTATCTAATTATGTTTCCCTTTCAAACTCTGACTTCAGTTCCTAAAGTGCAATGGTGAATTCAAATGCAAATGAAGCTAGGACTCTGGGCATTGATGGTGTCTGTGATGGCTGAAAATAAGTTACTTAATGAAACCCAATTAAATATATTAAGATAATTTTGTGACTTTTCATATGAGTACATTAAGGATTGGGAAATTGGGCTAAATTAAGTGATATAAATGGAATAAAAATCATAATTTTGGAGGTGATACTAATAGAATATATGTATGAATTATGTAGATAATTTGTAATTTATAGACAGATAGATAAACCAAATGTTGAAATGGCACATCAGATGTATCTGTCTCACAGTCAAGTAGTCATGAAGAGCATAGATATTCAAAACTTAGAATAGTAAAGGATGAAGTATCTAAGATAAAAAATTAGCAACATAAAATGTGCTGTCACTTATATTTGCATGTAGAAGTCAGTATTTTGCGGTTCCTAAACTTTGACAGCATAGGAGATTTTTTAAATTAGAAAGTTGGTAAGCAAAGTTCCTGAGTGATCATTAATCTGCATATAGAAAACTTACTCTAGTCTTCTGGGACTTTACTTTTATATGATGTACAGGCAATTTTATATACCTATTTGTATGATTTATTTATTTGTATTTAAATTATGGAAATAAATACTATACAGTGATCACTATATTTGTACACAAATGAGATAGTTTAAAAAATGTACCTAATGCCATTGATTTAATATAAAGTACTGATTTAGTAAGATACTTTTATGAATGTAGGATGAATAAGTGAAATATACACCCATATTATTATTATTATTATTATTATTATTATTGTTTGTTTAATTACTTATTCATTTATTTAGTCATTTACTTTTTTATTTGCTTCAACTTATAATGTACCTCTCTATTAATGACATATAACCACAAACTAATTCTTTCAGCATATATGAAACCCAGAAATTACCTTCTCACCATGCTAATTGCTATTAATCACAATGAATTATGGTATGCCCCAAACAAAATATAGTAAACATATATACATCTATCTATAAGAAGGGCACTGACTTGAAGCAGCCTCAGGGCCTAAGTAGCAAGTTCCCATACAATCTCCATGGCCAAAGTAAATTACACATTGATTCACACTGGCTGTGCTGAAATCTCCATCTTCAGAAATTTCAGTGTTCCTCACTAACTTTGACTGAAATCTTTTACTTATCAGTCATAACTTATTTTTGTATTTTGTGCTATTGCATCTAGCCAGTCTTTGAATCTAACAAAGTGGAGTGCAATTCTGGCATTATGCCTCTGCTAAGTGGAAAACCTAAGGTTACACTTTTATGATTTTTTATAGAATAACTACTGTGTCAAAGTCATATCAATCTATGCTCAGCACAAGCAAGTATTGTTTTTTAGCATCATGGGATAATTTTATCACGCTTCTAATCCTAGTGCTTGTAAGATGTGTTGTTTTTGTGTTGTCAATTATAAAGAGACAGCTTACAAATTACAACTGTTCTAAAATTAATGTCCCTAAGAATTTTTGTTGGTAATAAGTTAATTTCAGTTCCTGAAATTCAAAACTTCTTAATTTTATTGGAGGTATCAAAATTCTATAAAATCCAAACCACCTGTGAATCTTGGGACCTTATAGAAATATGTAAAATGAATATTCATATCCATAGTATTTCACCCACACATCACTACTGCCATATCATTGATCTCTATAATTGAATTTTTCACTTAGACCTTCATTCAAAATTTAATTCTGCTCTTCCTCACTCTATCCCATCAAGTTCATTCTACTTGTTATTAATAGTCTAGTCTAGCCTATTCTGATGCCTATTACCTAGTGGGATCAGTTTTACAAGACCTGAAATATGGTACATACTTATCAATGATAGTTTGTAATCTAATCAAGTTACATGAGATGACACACTCTTGTCTTTCTCCTACCTTTAGTTTAAAAGTATCACTCAAAACCTCTTCACCTTAACCAGTAATGGCAATTACACATTAAACAAATCCCCATGTCTTATTCTCAAAATTTTCCAAAGTCCTTTCTTCTCAGTTTGATCATAGCCTTTTTTCAAAGCCATGAATGTAACATTTTACATATTTTCATTTAACTGAATGTCAACTGTAACAAGGGTGCTACAAAAGATACATAGTACAAACTTTAAATACTTATCATAAATTTATATGTATATCACTTTGGCTTGTATAAAAACCACTGATATCCGATAAAATAAATAAAGATTTACACAGGTACAAAAACTATTTTCAGGGAATCATGTAATATATACCTGAGCCGTTGACCCTGCAGTTTCTTAATATGACAAATAGCACTTAAAATGTTCTAAAAACATAGTAAAACTATGAAAGTGTGCAGCTCTATAAGGTAAGTACTGAAATTGACTTACTGATTAAAGAATTAGAGGACAACAAGAACCCAAGATCAAGTATGCATATACAAAATCATGCTTGAAATTTTACTTATTATGTACCTGCATCTTATGGAGAGTTCTTGTAGAAAATTATTCACCAAAGATAAAGCAAGATGCAGTATAGATTACCTAAAACAGTCAGGAGAATTGGGCATTTTACATGATACCATATGCAACTGCTCATGCATGCTAAATATAAGTTATTGAGAACAACTGCAAGTTTTACTTGCAGAGATCATTCACTATTTGTCTCCTTTCACAATCATTAAAATTTAAAGCAAATAGCCTTTCATATAGCACCTGATGATGCTCTCAACAGAGAGAGAGAGAGAGAGAGAGAGAGAGAGAGAGAGAGAGAGAGAGAGAGAGAGAGAGAGAGAGAGAGAGAGAGAGAGAGAGAGAGAGAGAGAGAGAGAGAGAGAGAGAGAGAGAATGATACTGTGTGATCCTGCTGTGAGAATGCTTGGGAGTCTTCTTAAGGTTTAATTTATTAAATGTTATCTTAATTTCATATGACAGATACTTATACATAAGTTCCAAATCCTTGTGTAAGTTGGACCTTAACAAAGAATACATTTCACCTAATTCTATACAATTTCTTTTACGCAAAAGTTGCACTGCTGCATAATTAGGAGCCACACACAATGCAAACTGTAACAATTTCAAAAAGCTTCCCTATTTTGACATAATTTTACTCACATTTAAAGTGTTGGAGACAGGAAAGGTTCCACTGCATATAATTACAGAATGTGTGGCAGAAAATATATGCTAGATAATATTACATACACACATAGCTGACACCTCATTGCAAACACCATTCCTAGACTGTGTGTGGTGCTCTAATTTTTTTTTTTTTTTTTCTGTCTAGTTTTCCCTAGTCTGTCAGGGCTGAGACGGTGCCTCCTGATGAAGGACTTTTGGATTTGGCATTTGGGAACCGTTACCCCAAGTGGATGCCCTTCCTACCCTCGGACTGTAGTCAGGATTCGAACCAATGTGCCTGATGACCACTTGATCCCCAAAGCGCGTGTGGTACCACTGTACCATGGCAGCTCCCTGTGTGGTGCTCTAAAGTAACTACCACAGATTACTATACATTTATCTGAACTTCATTATATATCCGTATCATTTCTCTTTGATATGAAATCATTTCAGCACATTGTGTAACCCTATGTAGTATGGGATATCATGCATATTTTATCTGCACATGTGTAGGTAGCCATTCTATTGCAGCTTTGTTAAAGACAACCAGTATTTGATGCAAAATTCCCTAAATGAAAGCTTATTTCCCAAGATGAAGAATGAGAGTCTTATTGTACATACCCAGGGAACAAAATGAGGTTTGGCATTCACAGATATGCCAAGTGATGAAACATATCAATAAAATGCAAAGTAATTAAATGTTGCATATTAAATGGCAGAATAAGAAGGCATGTTTTCAATACTTACAAATAACAGTAAAGGTTATTTGGCAGATTAAGAACAATTTTTTTTACTTATCTACATATTTTCTAGTCATGTTTATCATTCTTCATTATGTGATGAAAATGTTTGATGAGTTACACCGAGTAAGACAACTGCAGTCATGCAGCCCAATTGCAGTTCCCTGCCTCATTCAGTTGAAACTCAAAGTAGGCTTTCAGCCATCACAATCCACTACTTCAATCCCTTTTCCATTCATCTCCCTTCATTCTATTATGTCATGTTTTTGTGTACAATACAGTACAGTCCACTAATCACATAATCATTCTCAGAGAGAGAGAGAGAGAGAGAGAGAGAGAGAGAGAGAGAGAGAGAGAGAGAGAGAGAGAGAGAGAGAGAGAGAGAGAGAGAGAGAGAGAGAGAGAGAGAGAGAGAGAGAGAGAGAGAGAGAGAGGGGGGGGGGGGGTGGGGGGATGACCTGTGTCAGTATGGAAGCAGTAAATAGAGGACATTAAAAAAAACTCAAGTAGACAACAGGGAACATGCATGTGAAGAAATAATGTTTTCCCAACAACACATCAGTGAAAGACATTACCAGAAGTGGTGTGTGCACAGTGAAAATAAGGTTAAACAAAAATATGACAGTTTTATATTGAAAAAAAGCTGACAATACAATACAAACTGATGAATTGCAATACAAGGAAAATATTGCAACTAAGTGAAAGGATAATTGCAACTTTGTTATATAAATCTGTAAATGCAAGATGAAGAAAAGAGATAACATTAAGATGTACAAAGATCAGGTATGTGAGATGAAATGTGAGGCAATGATTGATGCACTGCACAGTTTTCAGAAGGGAGGTGGAGTTTATAGGAGCTGAAACTAAAAAGACTTATACAAGTGGAAGAAATATTATACTAGTTAATTAGTAGGAAGTGAAAAGAGAAAAAAGAAAGTGCTGGATGTGAAAAAGAAAATGGAATTTGATCTAGATCTACCAAGATCAATATGAATAAGAGAGCTTTAAATGAAGAGCAACCAGTGGAATGGAAAAGAGAAAACAAAAAAAAATTAGCTTTGAAGTGTAATACAACCAATGCGCATGTCAGTTTTTTTTTTTTTTAGATGATCTGGTATATCATCACTATATAAATATTCATTTGTAATGTTTTTGTTTTTCATCACATAACAACCATAACAATAATGTCTTTATACTGAATTGACATCTGTATTATTGTATTATCAAAAACTATCTATATAGATAAAGTTTTTAATCACATTAATGTCTATTCATTATTAATGTGTTTGTCTTAATACATAGTTTTGAATCATATGAATGCCTATTCAGTATCAAGGCATTTGTCCTAATACCTGTAATGTGTAAGGAATATAGCAATACAGATTTGTCAATTTCACACATATTATTTGAAAATAAATGTATACATATGGAGTGCAAATACTATGTTGTATCTTCATGAACAATTTAAAATACACGTTCCAGTGTTGAATCAAACATGAATATTTGTTACATATAAAAGAATTGTGTAAAAATTTATCTTTGGTTAAATTTAAGAAAACTTAGAGTAACAAGTCACATGAGAAAATGACTGCAACAGTGGATATACTCCTTCAATAATTAACAAGTAGAAATCCATTGCTTTCACATCATGAATACAAAATCATGAAATAACTTAAGAAAGTTCTATAAGAACCAATAAAAATGCATGAAATAAAAATATAAATATATGTAATTAGTATTAGTCATATTCCTTCATTAATGAGAAGAAATATTAATTATTTCCATATTTCTAAGATAAATCTAATAGTAACTGATGAATGTTCATAAGGAAACCAAATGTGTAGAAATCTTGTTGGGTAAAAAAGTTGAAATTTAAATAGCATAGACAACATGAATCCAAAAGATATGAATAAAATTAAATTCCTAAATAGCAGTACTGTAATATCTGAGACTCAATAGAGGCAGAAGAGGAGATAGATGCAAAGAACATCTATGAATTCAAGACTATGTTGGACAAAGGGAAACATGGAGACAGACATTATTACAACCACCATTATTCTCTCTCTCTCTCTCTCTCTCTCACACACACACACACACACACACACACACACACCATGGGGAAAGAGCAGACATTAGCTTATAAAGAACTCTTTCATAAAAAAGAAATATTGTCTCATTCTGTGACAAATTCAGAGTGAGGGATAAGAAATACATATGCTTAATGAATATGAATGTTTGTGAGATTAGTGAAATAGAGAATTGCACTTGAGCACTAAATGGACAATGATGAGTTTGAGTGGCAGATTAAATGAAATGAAAGTGGCTATCCCAGCTTGACCAAATATCAATTTGGTGATAAGGGTTTTTAAAGGATTGCAGGTAAAATATAGGTTGGGTACGCATTTTTAAAAGATGAGGAAGGTAGACATGGAATAGGAATAAATTAAAAGAGAAATGGCAAACCATGAAGAACTTGACTTTATGTGTAGCTGAAGAGGTATAGTATAAGTTAAGTCATGTTGAGTCAATTTTATTATCTAAGAAATTTATTAAAAATAAAAAATAAAAAATTAATCTGGCACTAACATATCTTAATAGTATAATATCATTAAATACAAACACAATATATGATGACAATATAAAAAAGGGAGTAGTCATCCACTAAAGATATCTTTTACTTCAGAAATATTCAGTTGAGTGCACAGCAACAAATGATAGTGTGAAAAGAAATGTTGAATGATTACTAATGAATGTCTCATATAACACAATTTTTCTCCCTCATGATGAACACAGCAGATGAACACAGCTTTTTGGTGAATTTTATGTGTAAACTGTGCCAACAAGAGGAGTATGATTTTTTCTATTGTGTAAATTATGTGTACCAAAATTATTTTTGATATAGAAATCTATATGAAATCACTACAATATATGTAGAACTTTTTAAAAACAAATTTTGGCCCTGTCAAAATACTGCAATAAAACCAGTTTTGGCCCTGGCATGATGCAGTATTTACAGTTTCAGGAGTTTCAGCAAAAAAAAACATCATAGTACTCTCACAAATCAGTTAATCATGTCAGAAAAGTATCAGCATTAAGTTTACCCCAATATAAACATGATAGAGGTCACCACATCGTCTTCTGTTATATGATAAAATCAATTCCTAATGTACCATTAACCTCCACCATGAAGGAAATTCAGTCATTCATACATTTACATATAGAATGTATTGCTAAGCAAATATTTTACAACAAGAAGCCAAATTTGGAGCTGCAGAATATTGTATAGATCTATGTAACACCACATAAGTGTTTGCAGATGACGATTATAATGATACCTAATCTACACTGAACTGAAATGAAAAAAAAATTTTAAACATGATCACATTCTCAGGGTACAACACTTGGGGGAAGACAAATATTAAAAACAGTCCATCACTTGTAATTTATGGTCCACCTATGAAACACCTGACCAGTCGAGACTGGGCACTTTCACAAATCACAATTAAAGCTACAGTATATGTGATCTGGAATGAACTCCTTTTTGAGAGCATATCCTGTCTGTCTCTGATTGTGTGGACTCAGGTGAATAAAAGGGAACTGTCATCTGAAATAATAAGGGATCTATCCCCTTCTTTATCACACTCACATTTTATGCTTTGATAAATCCCATATCAACATTGTATGATTACCACACAATTCATGCATTGATCTATTTTTATTCTATTTTTGTAGATCAATTTCTTACTATCTCAAGGGAAGATTTGCCTGGGAATACTACATGTGCATGCTTCATTTGTTTGCAATGGAAATGGTCTCAAAACTTTTTATCGTATCTCATATTAGTGATTCACTGACAAAGCATAAACATACTTTGCATAATGAAATTTCCATTTCAGTGTTCTTTAAAGAAAATTAGTAACAATTGGTTGTATCTCATTATTAGACAGGTTTTTCTCCTTTTTCTTATGAGCTTTGGAAACCTACCTGTATTTTAAGCTTAAAACATTCTAACAGATCTACTGTTTTGTAAAGAGAAGCTTAAATGCTTTCCTTGCAATACTCTGGGATACGAAGACACTAAATGAACCTAGAAAGGCTAATGGCTCAATTGATGGAAAGAGCTGTTGTAGGAAATAATTCTTTCACCATAACTTCCTTTTACACTGGTGCAACTGCAGGTGGGAATTCAAATGGGACAAGGTTGTGGAAGAATCATAAGGAAAGAAGATAATGATTATGAGAAATTGAAAGCAAGCAGATTCTTTATGAAGACTTAGCAGGGAAAGACTGAAAGGCACCAAGAGCCAGGTATAGACCAAAATGGTAAATTGAATCAAGCTTACCACAATGAAATGGTGAGGCAGAAAAATAGGTGTGACAATAATAAGGAACCAGGGCATCATGTAGATGAAGGAGACTCTGTTGATCAACATCCCGTGAAGTATAGGATGAGGTCTGGAGAAGTTAAAGAGGTTTTAAAAGCAGGAAGTTTGGTGGTGGATATATGTTTTTTCCAAGAAGTCGTGAATCAAGGAAATCGAGGAACCTGTCTAAATAATTATATTATAAAGAAGTACAGGTTTAGTGTAGATTATGGTAACAAAAGGAAGCATGATATGTTTTTTTTTCTTTAAGGTTATGGAAAAAAAAAGAAAGAAAAAAAAAAAGAAAAATAGCAAGGCACATTTAAATATAATTACTTCATATGTTAGGGACCAGTTTCTAACAAACTTAATAATAAAGAAAAAATAGGCCTGAAATCCTCAATATATAGTTTGTTGAAAGGCATGTAAATTTTAGCAAAGTTCAGAATCATCTTGCTGACAAAACTTTATTACTTGTACTGATATGTGACAGAAATATAGACAGCGAGCAAAACACAATAGTCACTGATAACGACAACAGAGATGTCAATAATCTGAATGGAAAATGAGCTATGATGAATGAATGTTATGATAAAGTGTATGAAATTAATATGGAAGAACTGACTGTGGGAGTAGTTTGACTAGATAAGGCAAAGTACAATGGGATGCTATGGGCATCCTTCCCTACCACTCCACTCCCTCTCATGGCATCATCTTTGAGATCAGTCCCTCAGTATTTCGAAACAAGGCATTACACTGATGAGCAGCAATGAAAATCTCTCATAAAGAATACAAAGTTAGAAGGAAGAAAATATATTAAATATGAGGCACTGAGAAAAAGAAACAGCAACATTACCAAAACAGTTTCAAGAGAAAATAGTCAGCCATCTGCACTTCGCTCAAAAAGCTACAATTTACATTTACCTGCTCTTTTCATTAACAAAGAAGTGAATGCTATAGAAAAAAAGAAACAGGTTTCTGGTGAATTTGGTATTCATTTAAAGACAAATTTACAATCTCTATTTTGTGTGGCTATGCCCAATTGGTCTTAAGAAAATCCTTGTAGGGATGTATGCAGTATCTCAAAACACTAAAAGTTTACCTATAAAAGAAAAAAACTGTGGTGGAGATAGTCAAGAATGACTAGGGGTGGTCATTACAGATTGTTTGGCAACGTGTATAATGATTGTCCCAACCACTTCCTTTCATGACTTCGGAATAATTCCAAAGCAAGACATTAAAAATCCACACTGATTAAAGGTGAGGTGAATAATGTGCTGTTACTATAAAAAAAAAAATAAATAAATAAATAAATAAATAAAATAAAAAATAAGGCCTTTTGTTCATCTTGATGCCTTCTGGGTCACTTCAGTAGTTTCCTAGAAACTAAATTTATGTAGGCTGCATGAACTGGTCAGCTGGCCTTATTTCAGGCTTTTAATCTTTTTATTATTTATTTATTTTTTTTATCTATTTTTGAGAGGGAAGAAGCGTGGTAATGGAGGGATCCTATTGTTCATAAAAAGAATATGTTAACCAATGATGAAGGTATAAAACTTTCATTATCACACTATTCATAATAAACCATGGTCACAGAAGTCATGCCACATTTATAGTAACACCTGACATATAACTCTTACATACATAGTTTGGAGAACTGAAACACCAACTCTTTTCATATTTTTTCACTGAAATACTAACTACTTTATATGTCTTCACTGAAATAAATTTAAATTTTCATGAAAACATGTCCTGTTTCCTCCTCACAAACTTTCACTACTTATTATTCATATTCATTTATCTATTTTCAATGTGGATCTCACTTGTATATAATTTCTGATCATGGTTTGAAGCAGCAGCTGACAAATTTTATGGTGCTCAAATAAACAGTGCACCTACCTTGTGAATTAGCCCATGACACTGCCCAGCCCTCATGAAAGCATAAAAGAGACTGATGAATGTAAATGATCTTTCTGTTGGAAACCTGCCAAGTATTTACTCATACAAATACTGACTTTTCAAATGTAAATATATTATATAAATATACCTTTCCATAATTTCTAACAATACTTATCAAATTGCCAATCATTTTGACATTCCACTATTGTGTAGTACTATTTTTTCCATCCAAACCTGACAACTTCATCTTTTATTTAAACAAGATTGTCTTTTGTCTCCTTAAGTTTAAGAGAGAATAATGCCCCTATTAGGAGAACAACACTGGTAGTGAGCATAGGAATTGCTTGACTTGAGTAGATAAATTGGCCAAACCAAAGTGATCCTAAAACTCCAGCAATGCGTGATGCAGCACTTAGGAATCCATAGGCAGTTGTTCTGTAAAAGAAAAGAATGAAATGACAGGTGAAAGAATATCCTCACAAAATACAGGTAAAAAAGTAGCTAACTCTGAAAACTATATAAGTTATGACCAATTCTCACTTAACCATTATGTAAGATTTTCAGAGCAAAAACAATTTACAAAAATCATTTCTGCTTGAATGTATATAGTGATTATACTTCATTTTCCCTCATAATTATTTTGAGAAAAGTATACATATTTTAGTATGGATTACAGACTTTCTTTTACATCTCTTGAGTACACAGAACATGAACATAAATACACAAGATAAAATAAAGAAACAATGTTACTTCACCTAATTTGATCAGGAAAATCTATAATTAAATAAGAAAAAGATGTTTCAAATACAATTTAATCTAAAAGAATATTTCAAGATGTGTGTGTGTGTGTGTAATTCACCTATGGTCATCTGGTCACCCAGCCAGCCATTCCCTTACAGAAAGAGCTTAAGAGCTCATAGCTACCAATCTTTGGGTATGGCTGAGACCAGTCAAATGCCATACACCATGACAGTGGAAATCACAGCCCCTTATCTTATATACCATACCTACTTGCTGCTAGGTGAACAGGAACTACACATTAAGAGGCTTGCCCATCTGCCTTGCTGTGCCCTAGACTTGAACTCGGGCCTTCTCAGTTGTGAGCCAAGTGTGCTAACTACTACACTATAAGGTGTGATGGGACAGCACGAGCTATGCTCGTGCTGTCCCATCTCCATATCTTTTAATATCCAACTTAGCCTTGAATCCATGTATACTTTCTGCATTTACTATCTCCTCATCCAGACTGTTCCATACATCAATACTTCTATATGGGAAACTATACTTTTTGACGTCTCTTCTCCAAGCACTCCTCTTCAGCCTCTTTCCATGTCCTCTAGTGTCCCGTGTAACCCAGACCATTAAGTTGCTCCGGTCCACCTCCTCTACTCCCTCATATGCTTTATATATCGCAATCAAGTCTCCCCTTTCTCTCCTCTTTTCCAACGTTGGTGGATGTATCCTTGCCAGTCTCTCTTCATATGACAAGTCCCTAATACCCTAATACAAGTCCCTAAGTACCATCTTCGTAGCTGCTCTCTGAACTCTCTCCAACTTCCTTATATCCTTTTTCTTGTATGGCGACCACAATACTGCTGCATATTCTATTCTAGGTCTTATCAGCGACACGATCATCTTCCTGACCATCTCTTCATCCATGCATGCAAAGGCCTGCCTTATTCTTCTCAACAAGTTATAGGTTTCTCCTGTAATTTTGCTAATGTGTCTCTCCGGGGTCAGGTTCCCAGTCACTGTAACACCAAGTGTGTGTGTGTGTGTGTGTGTGTGTGTGTGTGTGCATTTACAGTTGTAATTTAAAGGGCCTGAGCTACGCTCATGTGGTCCCATCTCCATATCTACACTTGTAAAGTTTTTTCTTGAAGTTGTGCACACTCATTGCTGAAACTACATCCTCACTCAGCTCATTCCAAATTTCCATAATTTCTCTGTGGGAAATTATATTTCCTTATGTTACTTAACCATCTTCCTTTTATTAGTTTTTGCTGTGTCCTCATGTGTGACCGGTATTCCCTACTTCTCAGCAGCAGTTTCTCATTATCTATTTCTTCCACTTTATTCCCCTTTCTATTCTTTGTTTCAATGCTGGCAGATTCATTTCCCTTAACATGTCTTCATATGTTAATTCTTCCAGTTCTGGAACTATCTTTATTGCCATCATTTGCATCTTTTCTAGGTTTTTTACATGTTTCTTCTTGTGGGGAGGTCACAGTGATTCAGCAAATTCGAACTTTTGTTTAAACATGGTAATTATCTTTCTCATCATATCCTTATCCATGTAATGAAATAGTTCCAATATTTCTCTCAACATTTTATATGTATCTCTGAATATCTTTTCTACATGCTTCTCCGACTGCTGACTACCCTGTAATATTACTCCCAGCTCTCTCTCTTCTTGTACTTTTCTTATTTCTTCATTTCCCATTTTATATGTCCACTTTGGTATCTTTTAATTTTTTCCCATTTCCATTACATGACATTTTTTCACATTAAATTCCACCTCCTAATTCTTACTCCAGTCCCAGATTTTATTCAAATCCTCTTGTAGAACTTCACAGTCTTTGTAGCTTCTTATATGTCTTTGTAATTTCACATTGTCTGCAAACAAGCTCATGTAACTCTTTACTCTTTCAGACATGTCATTTATGTAAATCAAGAAAAGTATTGGTGCCAACACTAATCCTTGTGATACTCAACCATCTACTTTTCTCCATTTCAGTTTTACATCTTTTACTACCATCCTTATTTCTCTTCCCTTTAAGTAACTTTCCATCCAGTTCTTATTTTTCCATTTAATCCTCCTATATTTTCTAGCTTCCATAATAGCCTGTTGTGGGGAACTTTGTCCACAGCTTTTTTTTTAGATCTAAATACAAAGTCCCATCCATCCCTCTCCTGTGTTATATCAGTCACTCTTGAATAGATGCAAATCAAATTGGTTATACATGATCGCTTTTGTCTAAAGCCATATTGTTTTTCTGTTATTATATCATGTTTTCCTAGAAATTCTGTCCACTGCTTCTTTATCACTTTTTACAGATCTTATTATACTGGTTGCTGATACTGGTCTATAGTTTAGTGGTTCTTCTTTCTTTCCACTTTTATAAATTGCCACTAAATCTGCTATCTTCCATTCTTTATGCACTCTTCCAGTATATACACTGGTTCAATTAATGGTTTCTTGCACTCTTTTACAATGAATCCCGATACTCCATCTGGTCTTGTTGTTTTTTCCCCTTCTAGTTCCTCCATCATTTTATAAACTTCTTCTTTAATTACTATAATTTCCCCCACTTGCTCTTTTGTTTTCTTGTCTTGTAGTTCTTTAAATTTTGATTCTGCTGTGAAAACTTGTTCAAACTTTTTGTTTAGCAATTTGCTCATGTCTTTTGGGTCTTCATATATCTCCTTTCCATCCTTCAATCTTTCTAGTTTTTCTTTTAGTTTAATTTTTCCATTTATGAATCTGTAGAACAGTTTTGGTTCATCCTTGCATTTTTCAACTATAGTAGAGCTTCAGTTCTCAAACTTAATTTGTTCCTGAATGCCACTCAAAATCTGAAATGTTCGAAAACTGAAACTATTTTCCCCATAGGAATCAATGTAAAATGGATTAATCCATTCTCAGATACCAGTCTACACTGTCTTGGTGGCTTATGACAGATGCTCCCTATAGCCAAGATGGCTGCTTCAACAACATCTCCAGCTCACAAATTATTTATCCAAAAAGGATGTACTGAATGAACTTAGGGACACAGAAGATACCATTTAGACTGATCTAGTGAGGGAAGCCTTACAGAGGGACACAGAGAAACACACTTACCACCAAAATAAAGATGAAGACATCTTGCTGCTGGGAAAAGCTACTGGAAAAATGCCGTTGTGCAGTAGTGATGGTGTTAGGGATCAATGAGAGAGCCACAGGTGGCTCCAGATTACTTCTGAGCGCTGAAAACTGTTTGTTTACATTGAGGCTTTTCAACAGGATCACATTTCTCTTATTTCAAAGATCTGATTACTGTTTTACACTCTATGTCTCTCCTCCAAATATATAAAAACAAAGTAAATATTTATAGAAACTATAAATTAGTAATAAATGGCAGCTTTTGCTGCCTTTTAACATTTGAAATCAAGTAACTTTGTTCTAGGACTGAATTATGATACACCAACAAAAGCAATAGTGAGTTCAAAATTTTGTTCGAAAAGGGAGACATTCAGTAACCAAGGTTCCACTGTATGTCCATTTCATATCCTGTCTCTTCCTCTCTCCTTATTTTCACATATTAATTTCTTGCTATCTTAAAGTCTTCTTTATTCTTTTTGTTTCAATTTTTATTCATTCTTATCCATGCTTCATCTCTTTTTTCTTTGCACTCGCACATCTTGCACTGAACCATACCTGCTTTCTTTTTCCTTTAGGTCTGTATAATGGGACATATTTATTAACTTTTTTCTCATATATTTCCATAAAAATATCATACTTATCTTGCACATCATTTGCTCTTTTCAGCTTTATTCAGTCCATCTCTACATAAAATTTCTTAAGATCATCTATATTCACTTTTCCATAGTTTCTCCTATTTTCTCTGTATGATTCATCCTCTTCACTGACATCATTATTGGTCTCTATTTCTATCGTTACATGGTCACTTTTCCCATGGAGCACACATATCTTAATCTTTTAGTTAGGTTGATTCCTTTCATTAGTATTAGGTTTATTCTTGCTGCTTTGTCATCTCCAATATATCTTGTATTTTTAGTCACCCACTGCATCACTGTTTTCCACAGTCAGCTTCAGAAATCTTTTTTCCCATGCAGTCTCATTTCATCCTGTTTCAAATGTTTCCCAATTTACTTCTTTGCAACTGAAGTCACCAACCAATAATACTCTTTTATTACTTTTGATTAATTTACTCAAACACTGGATGGTATCTTCTATTATTTTCTTGTGTTCTTCCTTGTTCCAAGAATTTGTTTTGGGTGGTACATAGGTTGTAATTACCATCAATATTTCTCCATTATTGTCCTCCAAGTTAACACTAATTCTGCTTTTCCTTCTCTACATTTCACTATTTTTGTCTTCAACTCTTTTCTTGTCGTTATCATCACACCCCCACCTCCTTTACCAATCCTGTCTCTTCTCCATATATTGTAGTTATTGTTAATGACCATCTGGTTTTCTTCTTTTAGTTTTGTTTCTGTTAAGTACACCACCTTCAGATTTTTATCTTTTAAATAGTCTTGTAATTCCAGTTTTCTGTGTATCAATCCATCTTTGTTGGTATACATCACATTTAGTCCTTGATTTTTACTATTTTCCTCTATTTTCTTTTTTATTTCTTTACCTTTATGTACCATTTCTTCACTCTATCTCCCAAAACTCTCCAAAAAAAATTAGTTTTTCTTCTGTTCTTGATTATTTTTTCTCTTTAGCTTCTTTGTACATTTCTTTCAATTTATTCCTTTCTTCTTCATTTCTGTTCTTTATAATGTATATATCCTTGCAATCTTCTACTTCTCTTAGTTTGGATGTTTTTTTTTAGTATTTCTTCTGCTCCTTGTTGTAGTTTTAGTCTTATTTTCATAGGTCTTGTTTTGCCTTCCAGATAGGGGCCCAGTCTAATGACTTCTTTCGCTTCTTCCTCAAGTTTAGTGTCATCTTCATCATTTAGTTTCTTCAACAAATCCTTCACTGTTTTTGTTTCTTCTTTATCTGTTTTTAATTCGTATGTTATATTTTTTCTCCATGTTGTTTTATAATTCTTTATTTTTTAATATTTTGTTGTTCTCTCACTCTCACCTCCTCCAGTTCTGATTTCAGCATGAAAATTTCTCCATCTTTTCCTAGATGCTTTTCCAGCTTATCCTGAAGAGATTTTACCACTTCCAACACTATTTTCATCTCCTTCTCCAGCTGTTCTGCATCACTTTCCACTTTTCTCAATCTCATTTTTAAAAATCCTATCTCACTTTCATTTTGGTCTTTGTCATTAAATCTATCAAAGTTCACTTCACCTCTTGGTGAAATTGAATCTGGAAATGAATAGGGCATCTTTGTTTTGAATTTATGCTTGGTCTGCTAGAGCCATGAATCTACAACTCTCACTGTTTCCTCACCTACAGGACCACACTCAGTCACTCAAAGCCTACAAACCGCTTCCCTGATGATGCAGTCCTTTTCCAGGTCCAGTTAATGGTGTGAATTCCCCATAAAACCAGTTCTTTACTGGGAGCAAATGCATCTGTTGTTGTTGCTGACTTGATCTTGAGTGTATTTACCTAGTTATGACATATAGAAAAAGAGCTATGCTAATGCTGTCCCATCTCCATATCTATTTTTACCTAATTTTGTCTTAAATTAATTTATTGTATTTGCATCAATGATTTCTCTGTCCAAATCATTCCAGACCTGCACAGTTCTATGTGGAAGGCTATTTTCTTAACATCTCTTTTGCAAGCTTTTTTTTTTTTCAGTTTTCTGCCATGTCTCCTTGATAATCTTGTATCCCACGTCACCAAGTTCTTCCTATCCAAGTTTTCCATTCCGGTCATTACTCTGTACTGTGTGATCAAATCACCTCTCTCTTTTCTCTGTTCCAATGTTATAAGACCCAAATTTGACAGTCTTTCTTCGTACAGTAGATCCCTCAAACTTGGAGGTAACTTTGTTGCTGCTCTTTGTATCCCTTCCAATTTTCTTATAGACTCTTGGTGCTAGGTGACCATACCACAGCTGCATACTCCAGTCCTGGGTGTATCATGGTCATAATAATTTTTTTTTTTTATAATTTCTTCATCCAGATGTCTAAATGATGTCCATATATTTCTCAGTAGATTATAGGTTTCACCTGTAGTCTTGTTTATGTGCTTCTCTGGTGACAACTTATCAGTAGGGTGACAACTTATCTGTTATTTTGCTGATTCTCTCCTCACCAATGAATAATCTCCCATCTGTCTCTTGCCACTCTTGCCAAATTCTATCGCAGTGAATTTCTTTGCATTGAATTCCATCTGCCACTTTTGGCTCCACTCCCAGAGCTTGTTTAGGTCCTGTTGGAGTGCCATGCAATCTTCCTCTTTTTCTATTTTCTCAATAATTTTGTATCATCTGCAAATAAGCTAATGTAACTGGTTATTTCTTCTGGCATATCATTAATGTACACAGCAAACATTACTAGTACCAATACAAAACCCTGTGGAACTCCACAAAAAACTTTCTTCCAGGCTGACCTTTGATTCTTAATTACTGTTTTTATCTCTCTATCTTCCAAGAGGTTCTCCATCCACTGTAGTAGCCCTTCTTGCAATCCTCTAAAAATCTTCAGCTTCCATAACAACCTCCTATGTGATACTTTGTCAGATGCTTTATGGAGGTCCAAATCAATACAGTCTGCCCAGCTATCTCTTTCCTGCACAATGTCTATAACTTGTGAATAGAAACTCAACAGATATATATTACATGATCTTCCTCTTCAAAAACCAAATTGTCTGTAGGCAACACACTGTTTTCTTCCAAATATTTGATCCGTTTTCTTTTATAATTTGTTTGCATATCTCAGCCACTACACTTGTTAATGACACTGGTCTGTAGTTTGAGGTGTCATCCTTATTTCCTCCCTTGAAAATCAGCACTATATCTGCTCTTTTCCAGTCCAATGGGACCCTACCTTCTTTTAATGAAAGTATTAGGACTCTATGGACCTTTTTGGCCAACTGCTACCTACACTCCTTTAAAATCCAATTAGATACTCCGTCTGGGCCTGTTGCTTTCCTTACATCTTGGCCCTCCATTATCTTCTTCACCACCTGCACCATAACATCTAATTCACTCAACCCTGCGTCAACCATCTCTACATGCTCCTGCTCCTGAAAACAACGCTCTCTTATAAAAACCTTCTGGAAATAGTTATTCATCACTTCAGCCATCCTACCTGCCTCTCTGTATACAACTTTATCAACTTGTAGTTTATTTATTCCAATTTTGTTCTTTAACTTCCCATTCACATATCAGTTAAATAATTTTGATTGGTCTTTGCAATTGTTTATGATGTTCTTTTCAGAATTTCTTTTCTCTTCCGTGTGTATTAGTACATCGCTCTCTTCCACGTATTTCTTCCACTGGTCACTTATTTTATTTCTGCTCCATCTATTCCATGCTCTTTCTCTTTCTATTCTCACCTCCTAACATCTTCTAATAAACAAGTCATTTACTCTAAATTCTTTTGCAGATGTCTTTGGCACACATCTATTCCATCATCATATACCTCAAGGAAACTGTTCCACTTTTCTTCCACTCCCTTTGCTTCATCAAATTTACTCCAATCAATCTCCTCAAAATATTTTGTCAATTCAGTGAAATTTGTGTAACTATAGTCCTGCCTGCCTTTTCTATAGCCCACTTACTGTCCTTCTTCCATTTACTCTTCTATACCAAACTTGAGTAAAATGTGGTTACTCTTCCCTATCGGGGTTCTGTAGTTGAGGTCTTCAATAATTTCTGGTTCTTTTGTGAACAGTAAATCAAATTTTGAGGGCTTTTCATTTGTTCTGAATCTGGTATTTTTTTTTCACTCAGTGTGTTAGAACATTAACCATTACTATTTTCAACAACCTGTTTCCCCACAACAATTCATTTCCTTCTTTAAAACAGTTCTCCCAACACACTTCCTTACAGTTGAAATCCCCCATCAGGATTATCTTGTCACTCTTTGCAATCAAGCTTTCCATATGTTCACTTGTATCCATTAACATTTTTCCATAATCCTCAGTACTCCATGGTTTTGTTTTTGGTGGAATGTATACCACTGCATAGTCTCTCTTCCTTCCTCCTCTCCTCTTTATTCTCACCCTCATCATCTCTGCACTGCCTTCACCATATGTCACCTCATCAACCACTAGGTTCTTCACTAACATCATCACTCTATCTCCTTGTTTACATTTTATTTTTCTCTTCCATATATTGTATCTTCCATTACTTATGTTAAGATTCATGAATGTATCATTTAATTTGGTCTCTGATCCCCATAATATCTGGTTTGTGCTCTTCTAAATAATCATTTAACTCTAGTAGTGCAGACATCACCCCATTCACATATGTGTATGGCACTTTTAGTTCTCGCTTCCCCTCTCTGCCATCCTCACATACCACTTCCTTATCTTCATGTCTATGACTCCTCAGAAAGGTCCTTCTCTGTCTCTATTTTGGTCACATTTTTTTTACTTTGGCTTCATTCAGCATATCATTTATCTTAGATCTATCTTGTTCATTCATGTCTCTTTTCACCCAGACATTCTTGTATTGATCTATTCTTGCCAGTTTTCACATCCTGGCCAACACTTCTTCTGCTGCAGCTTGCAACCTGAATCTGATCTTTAATGGACAGTGTCCTCCTTCCACATATTTACCAATTTTGTGCACCTCCTCAATTTCTTCACCCCATTTACTTACTTCCTCTTGCATTTCTCCAACTAATTTCTCAGAGATCTCCCTTTCCTGTTTCTCCCTCTCCTGCTTCTTTGGTGTCACTCTCTCCTTTAGTCCAAAAGCAATTACACACTTCTCCTTTCATCTGTGTCCCATACAAGCCCTTCTCCTTAATGACCTTAAACACAGTTTTGGCCACTGCTTCTTCTTTTACTTGTTCCTCCATAATCTTTAATTCAGCACATTTTAATTCATGAGCCTTTCCAAGCTCAGTCTTGTTTTCATGCAGAACCTTGACTGTCTCCTCACTGGCTTTGACTTTCTCCTCATTATCTCCCACCTTTGCTTGCAAGTCAAAAAATTTATTTTCCAGCTCAGCATACCTCTTCTTTAAATCCTGGTTCTCCACTATCACAGCACTATTCTTTAATTCCAATTTCTTCAGCCTTATGTTCATATCATCCAACATATTTTCCAGCATTAACACTCTTCTACATGTAATTTTATCAACAAGTGATTTTTCTTCAGAGCCAAACCCAATAAAACTCTTTTCATTATCATCATCAGCCATAAACAATACCAGGTGCTGTCTTTTCGGAGAGCTTTTTTCTAACTCTTATTTTAGTCACTGTATTGTTTAATTCAGTCAACACACTACTGTTTTAGATGGGACAGCACCTAGCATTGCTCCTACCCAGTGACAATCACTAGGTTGCTGTGACTTAGTGATGACGTGGCAGAAGTTGGAGCAGCCCTGCGCACACGTCCGTCTGGCCTGGTATCCCATGTGAGTGTGTGTGTTTATGAGGTACCATTGGAATACTAGGCCTTGTTCTTGAGCATGTAGTTGGCCAGCCACTCTATGTGGTCCCCTGGCCTCTGCACCCCCTCCAAGGTCACCACAAGGTCAGTGACAGCTTCGCCACAAGTGCAGATTAAATAGGTCACGGTTCCTGCCACTTTCTCCTCTTGAATGCCCTTGTATTTAAATGAACTGCCTTCACTAGTTCTGCAGACTACCCATGCAGGGTAGGGCACAGCTTGCTTGTGTTGACAATCCTCTCATCTTGAGGTGAAGGCTGCCGTTGCAAGCATCAGTGTCACATCATGTTTACACACTCTGTCATCTCTGAAAACTACATGTCACCACCAGGCATCAGGTGTGTGTGTGTGTGTGTGTGTGTGTGTGTGTGTGTGTGTGTGTGTGTGTGTGTGTGTGTGTGTGTGTGTGTGTGTGTGTGTGTGTGTGCGCATGCTGCTATCTAGCTGACATCCAGGTTGATATCCCCATCAACATCTGCCTGGCATACAATCAACACCATTTGACATGACTGGAGTAAGTCACATGTCACCAACATGCATGCCTATTATTTGAGGGTAATGATGGAGGCAACTCATATGAAAGTATACATTTCTCCAAGCAAGCATAATAAAAAATTGTTGTCAAAGCAACAAGCAAGAATTCTAGTGTTGCAATATGATAGTAATTTCTCCCACTCAATTTTTCCATGGCGGATACAGTGACAAAATGACACGCATACAGGTTGGCAACACATGACTCATCACAATCACATCAGCTGGTTTCTGTAGAGACACAGAAACAAGTAAAATGCTACTGTACCTTATGTGCGTCGGGAAAGCTTCAGTTGTGGCAATATCTAATCCATTCCAACCAGATATGAAAATAAAGTTGAACACAGCCTCAAATACAATAACTCCTGTTTTGCTCTTGAGAAACCAGATGAAAAATGCAGATATTGATGATAAAGTCATGGAGATACCTGTAAATGAAAAATGTAAAAGTAAACAGAAATAGAAAAGCACAAATAGTACTTCTCTTAAAAAATATATATGCTTCCTTCTGCATATTCCTCAATCTTAAGTTCCATGACACAAAAAATGTGCCTGCAATTGTAAATAATGACAATGCCATATTATTTAGAGACAAATCATGATGGAGATATCATCATATGTTGAATCCTTTAAATTTTTAGCAATTGCAAATCCCATTTCCACATAACATACATCTGCACATTTTTCTGCAGCATTTCAGGTATTCTTAAATTGACAATTATAATAGTGACTTGGTCAAATAACTTGATACTAGATATCTAGCCAAATAATTCTAAGCCAAGCAACAAATATTTGGCTACTTTAGGAGAGCCACATCTGGATATCCCAACAGATAATTGCTATTTAAGGTTCAAAACATTCACAATTTCTACATTTAGTACATTGGTAGAAACATGTTAAATCCTACTATGATAAACTGGTTATGCACTTTTCTGGCTGTTTTTACACATTTAGTACATTGGTAGAAACATGTTAAATCCTACTATGATAAACTGGTTATGCACTATAACTTTTCTGGCTGTTTTTACATACTAGATTAAGTTAAAAAGGTTTCCTTAAATTATGAATTACACTTATTTACCAAAATAGTTGAATAATCTCCCTACACATCCTCCATCAAACTCCACACACTTGTGAAGACAATGTTTCCATCCCCAAAAACCTTTTTTGTACAATTCTGGGTTATTTCTTCTGTACCACATCAAAACCCCACATTTCTCATCATCCAGAGATTCAAATCATGCCACTTTAAAATGTTCTTTTAGTTCTGGGTAAAAATCTGAAGGAATAAGATCAAGCTTGTGAAGAGGATGTGGAGGCATTTCGCGATGAAATCTGCATAACCTGACCTAACTAACGTCTAGATAAATGAGCTGGGATGTTATCATGATGCAATAATATTCTGCCATAGTTTCCCTCATAAGTCAGTTCCTTAAACTTGAAATAAAGAGTAAAATTTTCAGCAATATTTGTTAAATCATGGCTTTGAATATTCAAAAACATACCTCAAATGTACTTACTCATAACTTTTACTCGACCAAGCTTATCCATGAAGAGAGATGCTGCAAGAGTGCCTGGGATCATCGTCAACTGGCCAATTAGGTTTTCTTGAAAAATTTCCTTGTAATGAATGTTGTAATCAAAATCCAACTGACAGCCAGGAGCAAGGCCATGAAATGTAATGTTGTCCATCTCACAGTCAGGGAAACGGTAGGAATGCATGTCCGTGTCAGTGAAATTGATTTGATGTAGGATAGAATACCTGTGTGAAAAAGTAAATCACAAAAGTATCAAGTAAATTTTTCTATAAAGATACTACCAGATGTTGCACTTTTGAAAATATAATATATTAAACTTAAAACTTAAAACTGCACACTTGAAAGATGTAAAATTTAAAGCTGAAAATGATAACTGCAAAGTCTAAACTTCCCAACTTCTGTGAACCATACTGCATTTGACATCTATTTCATAAACACCACACAAGTTGGTATGTCTCGTTATAATCCCAAGTGGTGAAATACATACAAAGATGCCCTTTCTAACATTTGAATTGTGGTTGGAAATCATGTGAACAAAAAGCATCCCTTGTGAAACCTGAGGTCTGACTGGTTACATAAAGACACAAAACAGAAGGTAAAGCTTGGGCCATATGCTGAAGCTGTATGTGGCCTAGGTACTCATTTCTGTCCCAATAGCCTTTGAGAATACAAGGCCATGACATCTTGGTTTTCACGGCTTACCTTCCTCAGCTTTCCCCTAAGTATATTTATCAATCAACACAAAGGAAGGATGAACAGTTGGATAAGCTGTACACTAAATGCCCCAGTTTTTATTTGAGGCAGGGCTTATAGATTCATAGCCAAATGCTCTAATCACTACACCATGAAGGGGTTTGCAGAAATCAGAAGGTACAATTTGGGTCATACTTGAAGAAGCAGTTTCCTATATTTCTAACCAAAACAACACCACATCTTCCATTTTCCCTTTCCATTCCCAACTCCTTGTTTTTTTCACCCCCTTCCCATCCTCTCCCTCTCTCTCTCTCTCTCTCTCTCTCTCTCTCTCTCTTGAGATAAAATGGAATGACTTCTAGTCATAAGGTCTCAATTTTACCTGAACAAGGTGGCCACAATCCCACTGGCCACCACTCATTTGTGGAGCAGCTAGGGTTATTCCTATAATGTTAAGACATATCCTATTACAATAGAGAGGTGATTAAGATATGGGATATCCTGCCAAAAAACATTTATCCCAGTTACCTGGTAAAAAGACTATTTTGCATCTTTACTATCATAAGGTCACTAGACTTCAGTTATTCAGTACTGGTACATTCTTTATTTTGTTCAGTCTGTTTGTAATGATTAAGTCAGTTTAATTCCTTGTGTCACTACTCAGCACTTCCATATCCATTCCTTACTTGCATTATGTTAAAAATATCTGTTCATAATGTTCAAATTATTCCCTTCTGCAAAAATTCTTTTCTACAAAATACACGTGTAAATCTAGCATTTCTCAAATTATAATCTGGAAAATCCTAATTAGATTATATGATGATAAGAAAGCTGGTGGTTTAGTGAATCATATAAACTCCATTGTATTAGTGAATCAAACTGTATCGAAGTGTGGGCAACAATTCACATCAGATGATTGTATTGGTAAACCATTACTGTAATTAGTAAAATTTTCACTTACTTGAAAAAAGTTTTGCTGCTCCTGATGTCTGAGAAAATGCAGTTGTATAATGTACAATTAAGGAACAACACATGGTTGAGGACAGTTTTCTTGAATGTGACATTCTCAAAATCAACGTTGAAGTAGTGAATGTTATCTAGACGCGTGTTGTTAATGAGATGGTCTTCATATCTGGTATCTGTTCAGTGAAGAAAAATATAATTAGTGATCTGGCATTGATCAATAAAAAAGTCAAATTAATCTGCACAGTTCTGAAAATTGGGCTGCATGTAGTCATCATTTCTAATACATTTTGTTATTTGATTTTCATTCATATTAAAAACAAAGTAGTCTGACTTGAACCAAGCTCATTTATATATCTGACTTAAATCAACAGATTATTTCATTAACAACTACTGATTTCAATAATGATCTCATCTTAATGTAAAAATACTTATGAAAGGAAAAGAAAATTCATGAGCCTAACAAAATTTAGATTACTTAATGTACAGAAATTAATGAAAAGTTCTTTTGTTGAAGCTTACAATGACATTAGCTGAATTGAAAAAACCTCTCCTCTAATTTTACAGCTTAATCAATCATTATTATACTGAAATAAAGCCTTTGCCTTTAAGCAAACACAGATACATTTCAATAAAATTTATCACTACCTGCATTGGTAGCATTCATGCACATTGCATGAATGCTACCAAGTAAATGTTAGACTAATGGTAGTTTTATGGATTTTTCATTTATTTATCTATGTAATATGCTAGCAATCCCATCCAGAGTGGTCCACACAAAGCACCAAACACTCATACACTCATCATTCACAATCTTAACCATGTTAGCCTTGCAAAAAGAATAGTCTTGTGGGCCACCATACCACACCCCAGGAGCTTTCATATTTTTTGTAGAAGTAATTAAAACCTACTAAAGAATTAAGATCATCATATCCTGAGAAACGTTTGAAGCAACAGTCCCTTCTCACCATAGATATACATCAGCCCATTCCCATTCCCCATTCCATTTTGAAACTCCAAATCAGCCCACCTCTCCATCCAAGCTTTCATCACCAAATTTTGCATACATGCCAACCATCAAACCACTTTTCTTCATTTCTCAAAACTACATGTGCACTCCTTTCATAATTTCACTATACCATCACAGTTCTAAAGTTCTCTCTCTCTCTCTCTCTCTCTCTCTCTCTCTCTCTTACACACACACACACACACACACACACTTTTGGCATACCTGAGTATTATAATCTTTCTGTTCTCATTTCTCATCTCATGTCCTTCCAAAAATACTCTTTCCCATTTTCACAATCTGGAATCAATTATGCAGTCTTTCTTACTTCTCTTATAGCTTCCATTCAACCCTATCAACACAGCCCCACCAATAATATTCTTCCAATTACTGTTTTTATCTCCTTTTCTGCACTCTAATGCATTCCCATGAATCATTCAATAATAAAACATCCACTCCCACATAGACAACTATCGGCAATGATTGTTCTCTTCACCCTACACCCTATAAACCAAAACAAAGAAGAATGATTATGCTAACACAGGATGGTTGGGATTCCATAGTTATGAAGTTGCACTCACAATCTTATAGCCTTTTTACTATTCAATTTTAGAAAATACCTTAAGATTACAAAGACATATTGATATTAAACTTACTTTTGATGACTGTAGCATTTCTATTGTATTCTTCACTTGTTACAAGTTTGATATATTCAGGAAACCATACTGAAAGACCGTAGAACCTGGTAATATGGGAATCATATATTAAAATCTCATAAAAAGATCAGGTTTTAATAACCTAAGTAGCAGTGAATGCATTAACAAAGAGCAAAATTTTTATTTCCTTAAAAAAAGTTTGATGAAATATTGTTTTAACGACTTTATTCACCTAATATAGGAAAAGAAACACATATGTTTTGGTGCAGCAGAAATAAACCACTTTGATGCAGGGAAGCCTGAGTATGCTGTGCAACTGAGCCTTTGCATAATGAAGTTTACTTAAAACTATTACATCAAAATTAGTTTTTCAATCTACACAAATACAAATACACACACAAGAAAAATCAGTAATGTTTGGTAACTCACTTCTTTGAGTGATTAAAACAGTGCTGAAATTTCAATCACTCCATATCATTATCTATAAACTAAATACTGCAAATTAATCAAGTGTGTGTGTGTATGTGTTTAACTTTCCATGAATGAAATCACAAACAAAGGTTGTGAAAAATGGACAAGCATGTCAAGAACAAGAACATATTAAATTCAGTGAAGAATTTGAGTTAAAGGATGCACAATTTTCCATATGTGACAAATTTACAATAATATAATACACACCAGAGCATTCAGCCTGTTCCTAAAAAGGGTGACCATTCCAATACCTCAAACTACCATCCTATTGCTGCGGCTGCACAAGATTTTCTTCTTTCTCTCACCCCTTTTCTGTCTACCTCTCTAATGCAAGGGATAACCATTATTCTGAATCATTCATCCCTTTCTCTGGTAAACTCTGGAACTCCCTGCCTGCTTCTGTATTTTCACCTTCCTATGACTTTAACTCTTTCAAGAAGGAGGTTTCAAGACCTGTAATTTTTGACTACCACTTTCAACTCTGTTTGGGGATCATCACCTCAGTGGGCCTTTTTTTACTGCAGTTTTCTTGCCCTTGACCAGTGCCCTTCCTACATGAAGAAAAAAAAAAAAATAAAAAATAAACTGGTAAAATATATTTGGTTTAATCTGCAAGAGCAAGAATTGTTCCCAGTTCACAAAAAATTGGAGAATCAACTCACCCAAAAGATGAAGCAAGCCACACAAAGAGGAGCAGGATTGTGGTCTTGAAGTATGGTGGCATGAACAACTGGAGAAAAAGCCCCATTGACTGAAAAAAGCAAGTCACTTAACCATAACAGATCATCGGAAAATGTTACTGCCATCAAGCATACTGTGCACACTATACACAATAAACCCATGAAAATCCAAAGACTATAACCTCTCTTCTGTATTTCAACATCTTTGGAATAAGGCACATAAATCAAGAGTGTGTACTGTGAGAATTAGTTATCCAAGAGGAGCATGTGGCATGACAAGATGGGAGGGTGAGTTCAATGAATGTGTATGAGACATGTGTGAGTGCTGGTGCAAGTGGTGTGTGTAAATTGTGTAGTGGAATAGGTGAAAAGGAACACAAGATGATGATACGGTCATGTTGAGAGGGTGAAGAGCAAAGAATTTTTAGAGAAACTATGTGAGCAATGTTGAAGGTGCTAATACAACAAGAAAGCAACTTGGAAGGTGGAGGGATAGGATAAAGGTGTACATGTGTGAAGGATGATGTTAATAGATGCCAAGTGCCTGAACAAGTAAGAAAAGAATGTTTGGATAAGGAGAGGTAGAGTGCCTTCTGCTGTGGCCATCCCCTTTGGGGATGCTGAGTGCAAGGCATCAGGGAGATACATCTAGCTCATAATGTTCTATTTGAAAAACTGCACTTCTGCACATCCTTATCTCCACTTCTCTTGCTGAAATTTGAACAGTTTCCTCTTAGCATAGGGTTTCCTTGATGATAGTCTTCAACATCTTTATTTCTTTTTAGTTAACATATTTTTACATCATAATCATAGCTTTTTGGTCTCTCCTCAAGTCAATCTTAAGTAATCAAAACTTAAGTTTTTCACATAGCTCAAACTTTTAAGATTTGGTACTAATCTTACAGCTGCTCTTTATACTTTTCTCATTCTGCATTATATGATGTGGATTCCACACCACTGTTGTATATAATCGTACCAATATGTCTCTGGTCATTTTGTAGACATCCAACCCTTCAGGAAGTAACAGTTCACACAGGGAAGCCACAGAACGCCTGACTTCTGATCTCTCTAAAATTTCTGATTGGGGCAGAGCAAACTTAGTATTGTTCAATGCCTCAAAAACTCAATTCCTCCGTCTCTCAACTCGACACAACCTTCCAGACAACTATCCCCTCTTCTTCAATGGAACTCAGCTGTTCCCCTCTTCTACACTGAACATCCTTGGTCTGTCCTTTACTTATAATCTAAACTGGAAACTTCACATATCATCACTAACTAAAACAGCTTCTATGAAGTTAGGCGTTCTAAGTTGTATCCGCCAGTTTTTCTCACTCTTCCAGTTGGGGCAGCAGATGTGCAATCGTGTATGGTCCACTACAAAATGACTGACTAACCACCAGAGAGCCTGTCATACAACTGACTTGGGAGAGATGACGAGCCAGTACATGTTCGCATGGGCGAAGTCATTGGCAATTGGGAGGCAACTTGCCTTAAAACAGTACTGCAAGCTTGCCTTGCCTGGGAGTTTGCCCGGCAAGATGTCTCTTACTTGACTTGACAAAATGTGTTTGGCAAGTAGATGTTTACACAGAGCAAGTAACTTATAGCAAGTTACTTACACACTTGACTTGAATCTCTACTTGCCTCATGTAAACTAGCCTTTAGCAGGGATGGGCATGCTGGAAACCCCACTGGCTCCTCCACATGTTAGTGGAGGTTAGCAGAAGTAATACTGCAAATCCTAATCAGCAAATGAAATGAAACTTCTGCTATTGCAGACTTGCAGAATTAGCAGAAGTGCCCAGCACTCGAGTCCACATCAGCCACTAACACCTAAGAATTTTGCTATTGTGTTCACTAAGTGTTTTAGTGTATATCAATATCTTAAAAATAAGTGTTCATATCAGTCAATAATATTGGCTGTTATAATGTGCTTCTGCTTGTATCATTATTCAGTGCTAGGATTTGTGAGTTCCATAATTGTTCTTAATGCTTGCTAGATTTTCTATGTTGCCTCCAATGTTGTATATGTAAATCCCTTTCACCAATTGGAGAATAGAAAATCAGACACAGACAAAGGCAAGCAGGTCTTCAATCCACCCTTAGAATAATACAGAAAAATGAGACAATACAAAAATGTCATATTATATAATAGGGGACCTCAGTCCTCATTTCTGGAGGAAACCAGCTACCACCACAGCTGCTATCACTATCACCACCCTCTTGGAGAATTTTTTGCTGTATTCTTTGGAAACATTGCAACAAATAGTAATATCCCACAATATCCAGACTGATTTCATTTTAGTCTTATAAACTTTTAATTTTGTTTTGCTAGTTTATTGGAAAAAAAAACCCTCATTACTCATTAGACTGACAATTGATGAAATGCAAACTGTGACAATACACATATAAAATCTTGCCACACAAACAATTAATTAATAGCATAAGATAAATACACAAAAAATACAGAGACGAGAGATTTTTCATGATGAGAGTATAGACTTCATTTGACAAAAGAAATTCCTCATCCTGTCCAGCCCCTCTGCCTTATTCCTTCCCAAATCTACAAAAGCAAATGATAATATGGATGTGCCTCCTGTAGTAACACACACTGAAAGCAAAGGTTGAAATTTTTCAGTTTTAAAAAATTTTATATTTAACAAAAACAAATAACTAATGAGACTTCCAACCCAATAAAAGTAAGCATCATTGCATATAAGCTATCTATACAATTTCTGCAACTCACATTTTCCAGACCATGTGTAATGTCAGCACCAAAGTTCTTGGCAGTTCCCTGGGGTGAATTGCTGCGTCTCAGAGGCCGCTGTGTTCCAGAAGGAAGCTCTAACTCAGTTATCTGGTATTCTGCTCCTGGGTTATGTGCATTATTCCACTTGAAAATTTTCTGAAAGATACAAATTCATTAAAAATCTCAAGAAATCAAAACACACACACACACACACACACACAAACATACACACACACACACTATCTGCAAAGTAAAAAAAATGAGAACAACAATTAGAGAGACTAGTTCAAGTTGAGGTCAAGTAACAAATGGAGTACTGCAGGGGTCTGTGTTGGTGCCCATTATCTTATACATGTATTAATAGTCAGCTTTGTATGCTGCCTCCCTCACAGCATCTTCCAGGCACCTTGCCCCTCACAGAGTTAGCTGCCGTCACCCAGCCTTGGAGGTCAGATGTGCAGCTGAGCATTCTTTTGTACCACCAGTTATTATTATTAACATATGCCAGCTTTCTACAACAGTGTTTCCTTGCACTCCTGGGCACCCTAGACCACTACTAAAAACAACTTAAACTCAACTAGAACAATGTTTCATATATACATAAACAATATGACAGTAGGTTTGAGTAGTTGTATAAACTTTTTTGTTAATGATGCAAAGTTATTTTAAGAATAATAGAGCCAAGAGGATTGGAAAGTTACAATGGGATAATAATAGGATTCATGCAAGGAGCCAAAGAAGGAAATTAGAATTTAATGTAAAAAAAATGCCATGTATTGAAAATTGGAAAAAGCAAAAAAAGGCCTTCATGGAATTATAAAGTGGAAGTAGAAGCAATAAAGAAGAGCAACACTACTAAAAAGAAGAGAAAGAGGAAACATGATAACACAACACTACTAGAGAAAAGAGAATGAGGAAACATGATAACAATGTACAAACCAGTAAACTGCATGACAAGATTTGGTGCCACAAATAGTGGAAGGAAAAAGATGTAGATGAGGACACATAAATAAGATCAAGAAGGATATGTGTTCTGGTGACATCAAGAAACACAGCTTCCCACATCAAACTATAGATATCAATATCTGGAATGACTTGTGTGAAGATGTGGTATGGTGGACAGTGTACACATTTTTAAAGAAATTGGACAAATATAAATAGGGAGACAGGACAAAATGAGCTTTGCTTGGATCCTGTACAACTAGACCAACACACACACACACACACACACACACACACACACACACTTAATTCTAATTCTTTAAACTAAGGATACAGACCTTGTATACCATCATGGCTTCAACTTCTCGACCTTTCTCCAGTAAGAATCGGGGAGATTCAGGCATGTGGTAGAGGCCAATGACTGCAGCAAAAGAAGGTAATGAGCACACCACAAGAAAGATGCGCCACGAGCTAAAGTGAAGTTCCTCATCCAACACCACGGTGATTCCTGGAAAAGTTTATAAATAATGTATTCAAATTGTGTATATCATGAACGAACATGAAGAAAAAGTTAATTCTAACCAAAACAAAAAACTTTCTATATTTTCAGGCATCAACATTCAGTCCAAGTATATATAATTTTACTTTTGCAAATATGCTCAGCAAATCCTCAACATGAAGAACATGAACATAGATCATATCAGATATAATAAACACTTTAAGCTTATTGCAAGCCTTGTATTTAATGATGGAAGTTAACTAAGGCAACAGAATGTCACTAAAATCTCAGTGATGTGTAAACACAAGCACAGTTACTGAGCATGGAGAACATGGATGGTGGTGGCACACATGGGTGGTTGACAATAAAGAGTCTTAATCTTTTGTGTATCCTTCAGTGCATCCAACACCTAGATGTGCAATGGCTAAATACATATTACTAAATTACTGCATCAAGAGATCCTGCAATTTCAATTGATAAATACATGTAGTAAACTCTTAGTTATAAAAACCTGGCCTTTCTTCCAGTAACTACCATACTGAGGGTTTACTATATTTCAGAAATAGAGTAAGTGATGAAATTATTTTTTCTTTTTTATATACTTCAAAAGAAACATTTAGCTAATAGTCCATGATAAATTCCTTATCTACTACAGTAGTATTTCTGGTAGAAACCAAACTGGAGGAAATGAAATAATAATAAATAGTTATTACAATACATAGAGAAAGGACAGGGATGATAAAATAATGGTGATGACAAAACTAGAAGTGAAGATAAAAAAAAAAGAAAAAAAATAGAATAGAGAGAGAAAAGCAAAAATATAGAGTGCACAATATGAAGATGACAATGGAGAAATTCAAACTATATATAATAATCTATACTCGTAAACCACCCAGAACAAATATTTGGGAAAGAATATGAAAAACTAGAAGATAACGTGAAGTGCCAAAGTAAAACAATCTCAAGTAGCAAGTCTTGTTAGTTTGAGACTTTCACTACAAGGAAATAAAATGGGAAACATCAGAAGTAGATAAATGCTTAAGGAGAGAGGCTACTGAAGAAAAGAATGGACAACATGACTCAAAAAATAGTGACTGAAAACAAGATATGGATGAAACCACAAACCAACATGACTGAATCTTGTACTACTAACCTATCCTAACAGACTTAGCTATGGAGACAAGATAAGTATGCCGTACGGGAAGGGTGACTATGTAATTATAGAAATGGAGGCAGAAATGGATGCCAAGATCAATTAGTCATAGAAAAGGAGTATGAGAAACTGTAAAAATGCAAATATCAAAGATCTCAGGAAACTCCTACTGGAGTTCTTTAAATAAGGTGGATGAATTACTGCAATTTTCTAGAAATACAAGTATACAAGCAAGGACAATGAAATGATGAAAGAGAAAGAGAAAAGATATTAAAAAAAACATGGTCCAAACTGTTTTATAGTTACCAATTGGAAGATCAAACAAAGCAGAAAGATTTAAGGATGGCAATGAAATATATGAAGATGGTTGAAACATTTAAGAATTTCCAGCAGGTATAAAACATTATAAATAAATAAATATAAATAAAATAAAGTTAAAATAATTAAAATGAATCACAAGGAGACAAAAGAACAAAAAAAAAATTAAGAAATAAACAGGAAATTTTATGAACAGTTGCAAAAATCAATGCAGTGGAAAGCAACAAGAGTGTCAGAATGCATTTTACAGGAGTGCAGGCAGCAAGTGATAAAACCAGTACTGTATATAAAATAACTGAGTGCTCAAGAAAACTAGAAGAGTGGCAGAATGATGGAATAGGGTGGATATAGTGTCAGTCTACAGGAATAGAAAGAAACAATAACTACTAAATTATAGGTCATTGTAAATGACTTTTTTTTTTTTTATGTAGGGAGGACACTGGCCAAGGGCAACAAAAATCCAATAAAAAAATATGCCCACTGAAATGCCAGTCCCATAAAAGGGTCAAAGCAGTGGTCAAAAATTGATGAATAAGTGTCTTGAAACCTCCCTCTTGAAGGAATTCAAGTCATAGGAAGGTGGAAATACAGAAGCAGGCAGGGAGTTCCAGAGTTTACCAGAGAAAGGGATGAATGATTGAGAATACTGGTTAACTCTTGCGTTAGAGAGGTGGACAGAATAGGGGTGAGAGAAAGAAGAAAGTCTTGTGCAGCGAGGCTGTGGAAGGATGGGAGGAATGCAGTTAGCAAGATCAGAAGAGCAGTTAGCATGAAAATAGCGGTAGAAGACAGCTAGATATGCAACATTGCGGCGGTGAGAGAGAGCCTGAAGACAGTCAGTTAGAGGAGAGGAGTTGATGAGACGAAAAGCTTTTGATTCCACCCTGTCTAGAAGAGCAGTATGAGTGGAACACCCCCTGACATGTGAAGCATACTCCATACTTGCACAGTATGTAAAGTCTGTGAAAAGTAATAAGGAAATAATGTACAAGATGTTATAAAGTTGAGGAATGACAAGCTAAACAATATGAATTTTTGGAAAAAAAAAAAAAAAAAGATCATATTAAACTAACTTCATAAATTCTACTCAAATTACTATATTGCTCACAGAACACAGGAGAAAGATGGGTAGTTGAACTAGGTGCATTTGAAATGTATTTGATAAGGTTCTCCATAATGGGGTACTTTAGAAGTTAGAAAATGTAGACTCAATAAAAGGATTAAAACCAGAATGGAAAGCAACTAGAAAGGACGAAAAAATAAAAAAGTGGTAAAAGTGGAAATCAGAATGAAAGAAGGCAGAAAGTGGAGAACCATAAAGATTGATTTTGACATCAATGCTTTTATTGCTTTATATCAATTATATGCCTGAAGGAGTAAAAAGTTTTATAGTCCATTTGTATATGGTGCAAAATTAAGGGAAAAAAATCATTATGATTGTAAAATTCTACAAAATGAAATAATAGAGGCAAATGAAGAGGAGACTTGGGATACAAGATATTCTATGATCTAAAAAAAAATCATAATAAATAAATAAAAACATATATAGAAGATATTCATAAACATGAATGATCCTGGGAAATATTAAAATCAAATTTCACTGCATGGATAAATGTTATATAAAATCATACTAAAATATAATATGTAGTAATTGTGTTGTCCCCATACAAAAAGTGAAAAAAGTGAAGTGGATACAAAGAATGGCAACCAAGATAATAGCAGTTAAAATAATAAATTTAAGAAGAATGGTTATGAGAAGCAGACTTGCCACCACTGGAGCTAAGAAAAGAAAGATTTTATGGCAATTTACAAAATGTTACATGGAATGGAAGAAACAGATATTTTCTTTTATGTGGGGCACTGGCTGGCCAAGGAGAGAGAGAGAGAAAAAAAAAAAAAAAAAAAAAAAAAAAAAAAAAAAAACACTGAGGTGCTGGTCCTCAAACAGAGTCAGAAGCAGTAGATGAAAATTATGGAATAAGTGTATTGAAACCTCCCTCTTTGAAAGAATTCAAGTCATAGGAAGGTGGAAATACAGAAGCAGGCAAGGGATTCCAGAATGATAAACTAATGTTAAGAGAAGGAAGAAAATCTAAATGCCCAAGAGGGTGTTAAAAAAATAAAATAAATTAATTAATAAAAAAAATAGAATAAATAAATAAATGAATAAATGAATTAATTAATAAATAAATAGTAAAGAAAAATATATTCTCCACAGACATACATAAGTTTGAAATAAACTATATGAAAAGGCAACATCAGCAAAGAGTGTGCAAAACTGAAAGATTGGTTAAATACAGATAGAAAAAGAAAGTGGCTCAGATCCAATAAAATATGACACACACACACACACACACACACACACACTAATTTCTAAAAATCCATCCCTAATTAATCATTACTTAACTGGATCATCCTTAAATGAACAGCTATGAGAGAAAAGTCCACAGACCATTGTGCAGTGTTTCCATTTCAATTCATTATGTATATCCCTTCTTACAAATATTTTAAAAGTACCTTCTCACCTTAGTACATAATACATATTTCTTGTCATTTCACTGACCACATACCTAAACATGATGCTGGGCTAACCAACCACTTAGCAATACATTTCTCACCTTATCAGACACCCAAAACCTTACTTTTTTCACCATTCATCTTAATGACGCCACAAGCATCATTTAAACAACTAATCTATACTACTTGGATCATAGACACTTGACTTTCATTCCAGGTCCATGCTGTCTATGTCGATGTTGATTCTGTACTGCTATAGTGCTCTCATGTAGTAATCATCTTCCATACCTGCTATCCTACCTTTCATGTGATGCTTCAAAGATCCTCATACTCTCTCCTGTGAAGCCCTTTTATTACATCCATACTTCCACAAGATGCGTTAAAATACATCTACTTCTCCCATTATACTTTCCATTCAGCTTGATTTCACTTCATTATCACAAACCATTTACCTGTTCTGGGTATAATAATCCACGCCATGAGTGCTGTGAATACTCCTCCTATTGCCCAGAACACCAATAGCCAGGAGAGCTGGCGTCCTCGCTCTGCTTGTGTTACGAATTCACAATAGTAAGCAAACACAATGGGAATTCCACCACCAATTCTGCAAAATAAAGAGAAACAGAACATGTATCAAGAAAAAACACCTGCAAGTCAATATTCAATAATCGAAGTCCTCACTCGAGGAAACGAATATTTATATGGTAATTGCTGGATTAAGTAAACGAAAAGTAGGGAAACATTTATATCAGCTTCAAGATCATGCATGGATTCGCAGTCTGGATTTTTTTTAATATTCTTATTTATTTATTTATTTATTCTTTTTTTTTAATAAGTGATATTACAAACACTCGTGGCGCCACCCTATGAAACTACGGACCAGATGCAGGTCTGGACGTTAACAAAACTTCATTTTTCCCCTCAACGTGTCACCGATGAAAGCAGTAACTTGCCGGCAAATGTTTCAAATCAAACAGACCGATGATTTTGCCAAAAAGGAAGCTCTTCGCTAATGGGAAACGGTCGGCAGCAGACCGCCTTCTGACCAGCGAAGGATAGTGACAGCTAGTCTCATCGTTGGATTTGTTTCCTCGCACGCTACATTTCTGACAAACTAATTTATTGATAAATACTCAAGATAAATACTTATCTGAACATGCTTAAGTGGGCGGGTTGGGTCAACCTTAAGGATTGCGTGGTGGAGTCTTTGTGACGACCATCGTGGTGGTAGCGAGAGATTAAGGTCTGAGCACTGACTCGTCCGAGGATATTGGTTTAAAAATTCACCAACATGGCGGCTTCTTATAAGCTAGGAACGTGACGTCACGACGTTGCTGACCGGCTAATCTAGTCACTTATGTGTGATACAAAAATATTACATTCTTCTCGTAAGAGTAATATAAACATTAATTTACCCATGCTAAAATGATAACACACGAATTTGCAAAAAATATTGATAATTTGTCTCGTTAAAATTGTGGGATGCAGTGCCCAGACTACAGGGCAGACCGTAAAGGAGCACTAATTTGGTTGGTGCAAGTCTTTCTGAACTCCCTCGAGGATCCTGAGATTTCAGACACAAGATGGCAAAGGCACAATTTGTCACAAGTGGCCTGAGTACAACACTATTATGAGCACTGCAACTACCTAGATTTTTCAGTTTTAAGCTTATGGTAAATTTGTCACTGAATGCCCTCCACCGAAAATAACCAATCACGATAAAACCTATTTTGATTCTACCATCTGCTAAAGTTCTTCCCATTCTAATTTTACAATTTCGCTTTCCCCAAAACACACACACACACACACACACACACACACACACACACACACACACACTCCTGCCTTCTAATATCTATGAGCTGTCCCTTCCAAGATTATGGACATCATGATGTGCCCGGAATAAAATTAAAATAGTCTTTAATTTATTTTAAGAAAAAAAAAAAAACGTTACTTGTCTGGATACAAGATATTCACACCAACCACAACTAAAAAAAAAAAATAATAATAAATAAATAAATAAAATAAGTAAATAAACAAATGTTTTAAAATCATACTGATATGAATTTCAATATACACTGGAAAGGGAACCATTCTCAGTCCTTCTCTTGAGAGAGAGAGAGAGAGAGAGAGAGAGAGAGAGAGAGAGAGAGAGAGAGAGAGAGAGAGAGAGAGGCGCATCGACGACTCGTAAGGCGTCTGACGATGTGTGTTTCTTGTTGCCTTATGAACCTTGTTTGAAATTTCAAAAGTCCTTCAAGTTTACTTTTACATCCATAAAGTGTCGCGACTGAACGAAGAACTACGTCCTCCTTTATGAAACAGTGAAAAATTAACTGATTATAAACAAGAGAGGTAGACGTGACCGGGAGATCAAACCCATATCTGACAGGCAGAGAGGACAAGGCCAGGTTCCCTCATCTTGTTACAGTTACAGGTTCCCTCATCTTGTGTTTCCGCGTCCTGCTACAGCATTACAAAAGCTGTCACTATAATACTGCGAACAGACAGCCGTCATCTATGCAACACTTGTCTTGCAAAGTGGAGTAACGACATAATTTTCTTCAGTCACACCTTGAAGACAATAAATGTCCCAAATCATCTCATATTGAAACTAAGGAGATAATTCCTGTGCCAAGAGTCTTGCCTGCCAGATAATCTCCCTTAATATTGTGAACATAACTTATTCCTCATTTTACCCAAACAGCAAAATTTCATCCATACTTACCCTATCCCAGAGCAAAGTCTTGTGGTCATGAAGTTTCCATAAGTAGGCATGAAAGCTGTCATGATGCCAAATAAGGCATTGACAAATAAAGCTGATAGCAGAGCCCGCCGTCTGCCCACACTGTCACTCAGGCTGCCCCAGATCATGGCTCCTATCATCATTCCAATGAAAGTAATGGCCGCTGAAAATAAAGAACATTCATCTTAATGAAATGAGACAACTCTGACGTTTAGTCACTAAATATACTCGTCCTTATTTTTACGGATCTTTTTAATATTTACTCATTTATCTATCTATTATTTTATCTTATTTATAATCGTTATTTTAGTATTATCCATTAATCTGTTTATTTATTTATAATTTTCTTTTTAGATGAGCACCAAGGTGATGAGATGCAGTGCAGCCAAATAGTCTTCCCCTTTACGTTACTGTATTCAGCTTTAGCGCATTACTGTTTATGATAGCCATAATGGCTAGACTCACGAATTAATATGAATACGAGTCATCATCATCTTCTCAATGGTAAAGGATGAGATGTTAAACGGTTACATCAGACACCGCACTGCACTGCCTGCATGTCATCTCAGGGTGACTTTGCAGGGCATACAACGTGAAGGAGACACTAAAGCCCATTTGCTTCCTCATGGCAAAAGGTTTGAGCCCAGTTCCTCTTAGCTGTGAGCCGAAAGTGCTAACCCTAATTACAGAACAGAAATATTTTTTTTTCTCTCTTTCTTCTAACGTACATGTGATAACAATCTCAATTTGCCCGGCAGATGAAGGGATGATGAGTGGGAGGGTTACCTTATGGTGTATCAGGGAAATCTTTAAAATGGCACGTCACTACCAGCGGTTAGTAAAAACAGCAACAACAACAATAACAACAACTGTCGCTACTACTACTACTACTGCTACTACTACTACTACTACTACTACTACTACTACTACTACTACTAACTACTACTACTACTACTACAGGTAGGTAGGTAATAGTAGTAGTAGTAATAGCAGTAGTAGTAGCAGTTGTTGTTGTTGTTGTTGTTGCTGTTGTTGTTTGACTAACCGCTGGTAATGACGTGCCATTTTAAAGATGTTCCTGATACACCATACGGTAACCCTCCCACTCATCATCCCTTCATCTGCCGGGCAAATTGAGATTGTTATCACATGTACGTTAGAAGAAAGGGAAAAAAAAATCTTTATTTCTGTTCTGTAATTAGGGTTAGCACTTTCGGCTCACAGTAGTAGTAGTAGTAGTAGTAGTAGTAGTAGTAGTAATAGTAGTAGTAGTAGTAGTAATAGTAGTGATAGCAGTATTAGTAGTAGTAAACTCCTTTATCATAATATTGTATAAAGTAAAATTTTTCCTGAAACCGAATGTAAAAGTAAAGTACCATGATAATGATAAATTATGACAATAAATGGAAAGGATGTGTCAATAATAAAAATAAAAATGCAGTATCGTGTAGTCATATATATGAAAATTTCGCTGACTTGGAGGCAGTCAAGCAGATACTGTTCGACAGTTGCGGTAAAATATAACTTGCTTGCTCAACGTTTGAGGGCCTTGGTGGATCAGTGGTAGAGTCTTTGGAAGCAACCTGCATGCCACGTTTGTGAAACCGGTCGGTCTTTTTTTTTTTCCTTTTTCTCCCTTTGAGTACAAACAACGGTCGCCCCTTCCTCCATCCTCCATCCGCGCACAAATACATAATTTTGTTTGGATATTTGTCATTTAGTAAAGAGAAAATAGTTATAGGTAGACGGCATCATGAATGAAAATATGAAAATTTGATCATAAAATGGAAATGCAAATAATACAAAACCCGAAAAAAAAAAACTCGAGAAAAAAGGGTTGATTAAGGAAAAACGAGTCTTCATAAATAGGTGACGTCCTGTAGTAGTGGAGAACATGAGAGAGGGCAACTCAGTCTTTTCCTGCAGGTTGGATCCTGGCAGGTGTCCACATTAAGCGACACTGTTGTGGGACCTCCACCTTATATATATATATTTTTTTTTCTTACGAACGCCATCACTACTACTACGACTAGTAGTAGCAGTAGTAGTAGTAGTAATAGTAGCAACAGCAGCGTCAGCAGCAGCAGCAGCAGCAGCAGCAGCAGCAGTAGTAGTAGTAGTATTAGTAGTAGTAGCAGTAGTAGTAGTAGTAGTAGTAGTAGTAGTAGTAGTAGTAGTAGCAGTAAGTAGTAGTAATAGCATACTGTATCTACTACTTCTACTAGTACTACCGCCATCACTCCTGTCTATCATAACAACACTCCTAAATCATACAAATAACTTCAAGAATTTGAACGAATTCGTATGGATAGAAAAACGAAATATAACGAAATTAATATCTGTCAACATATCAGGCTGTAATCTCCTCTAAAGAAAAGTAGTCTTGAATAGAAACTCGGAGTAAATTGTTCTCAATCCCTCCACCTTGCCTCTTGCTGTTGCCTTCTACGATACATGGAAGACATCGTAGCAGTATTCTTCCAGCCCAGCCCTGAGTGCACAACCAGACTGTCTCCAGTACCAGAGTAGGGTGGTAATAATAAATAAGCTAAACTGGTGACGGAAAGGAATTGTGGCTAGAGCAGCTAACAAACAGAACAAAAGACTGACTGGCAATTCCAAAAGGTAGCAGGTACTCTAGAGCGTAGCCACGTAAGTATTACAAAAATTTATTTAAAAAGTTTGCGGGCAGAGTTTGACAGAAATTGGCCAGTGGTAGAGAGGCTCTTGAATAATGTTGTGTGAGGTTTTATTCAGCAGGGGACTTTCAAAGGCTAATGATCATAACAGAATTTCATTCCTTCATATAAAAATGCTCCAGAATTTTCAATTTTTATAATATAACGGATTCATATTTCGAGATAAAGTTTATAGGATCCCACCTGAAAGTGTCTTAATCCTTGAGGTTTGGCCTAACAAATACTTTCAAGAATGCACTACAGCTACAAATACAAGTTTTTACATTAGAATTTCTAATTCACATCACCAAACACCAAAAGAAACAATATGAGTGATATTATAATATCTTATGAAACATCATGAGTAGATTAGATGTTTAGTAAGAGTACTTACCCAGCCATCCCTTTTCGGTGCCAGACATACACAATTCCACCTCAGCTGAAGGGATGACGTACGCCACCACAAAGAGTTCAATAGTGTCAGCAGCCAGACCCAAACCCACGATCAACAGAAGCAGCCGCTGGAAGGCCCCTGTGCCAGCCTGAGGGGCGAAGGGTTTCTTATAAACACACAACTCAGTAAGTGCACACTCATCTCATTCATCAGTACAACATTACTGCATTACTGGGAAACAAAGGAGGAATCATAACCACTTTAATTTCAACTTAATAAATTTATTGGTATCAAGACTCAAAGAATTTTGCATCTTTTTTTATATGTATACATCATAGATACATACATGCATACATATTTACATAGATACATACAAACATACGTAAAATGTATCATAAGAACATAATTACAACTACAGTGTCTATCGTATATAACAGTCACCCTTATTGTTTATAATACACACACACACACACACACACACACACACACACACACACACACACACACACACACACACAGAGAGAGAGAGAGAGAGAGAGAGAGAGAGAGAGAGAGAGAGAGAGAGAGAGAGAGAGAGAGAGAGAGAGAGAGAGAGAGAGAGAGAGAGAAGCAGGTTCTGAATCATCGCATTTTGGTTTTTGAACCGACAAATTTTTCATAGTTGTTCTGTGTGCACTCTAAAACATATCGTATTTGACAAGACACTAAACTAAATTAAGGTAAGCATGATATACATTCATATTAGCTTTGCGAGACATCTACTGTTTAGTCTCTTTCCAGTTCTGATGATGGAAAGACGAACTCTGGCGCCTCACCTGCTGAATGGCATCTTCGTGGAACTGTGAGAGGAGCGGGGCGTCGCTCTCTACATAATCAAGCTCGTCACTCGCCTCTACATTATCTCGACCAGCGCCAGCCACTCCAGCAGCTGCACCGGACCCACTGCCGCCACGCCCCGAAGCACCCTCACGCTGCACGCCTGTTTCAGACATGTAGCTGCGTCCAGCGGTGCTGCCGTGACGCACAAGGGACGCAGACTCCAATCCGTCCCCACCTCCACTCATTATAAACCTGGAAAAGTATATCCATCAATAGAATACAACTATTTCAATTAACATAAACGAATAGTGATTAAATAGGTAGGTATGTTTTATAAAGAGACTGTCACGTATTGGCCTGATGGCTTAATTCTTGCAACTTCCCTTATTTTCTTATATTATTATGTTTTTTAAACTCTATTATTACAGGACGCAACATATCTATAAGGGTTCGTTTTTCTTTTATGCATACGTATATATTTTTCTCGGCGAATCAACATCAATACGTCCCCAAACGCTCATAGAGCATCACACTACTTACTTTTTCCAATAATGCGACTAAAATATCAACTTAATGTACTTAATGTGGTCCACTTAAGTACAATACGCCATATACCTTTGGCAAAGATACACACACTCTCTCTCTCTCTCTCTCTCTCTCTCTCTCTCTCTCTCTCTCTCTCTCTCTCTCTCTCTCTCTCTCTCTCTCGATATTGCACCTCGTTTTTCATTACTTGTTAAAGTATCTAAGGATCTATAAATGTATAAGTATTATAAAGGATAATGAAAAAAAAAGCCTCCACAAGCGATTTTCTCATGGTCTATGACGCATGCAATGAAATAGTGAAGTTTAATAAAGATCGGCGTCATCTATGAATGTTATATTATAACCAGTTCGGAGACAGAGCCCTATCCGGGGCAGATCCATTGATAACGATAATTTGTTATGTGTTGCTACGCCAGTTCTTGATCCAATGGTGCACATTACCTGCAATCCCAAGCTGCTTGCCTTAAAAGATATGTTTTTTTTTTTTTTTTTTTTTTTTGCAAGGAACACTACCAAAAATGCATAATGTGTAACTATGACTTCATTACTTACGGAATATTACGAGATCGAAACATTGGAGGAGACTGAGAGGTAGTTGGGTGGATACGAGGGGTTACTGGTGAGTGATGGCACTGTGGACAGAGCGGAATGCTGCACCGTATGCACCACAAAACTCAAGAACGATGTGTGTGTGTGTGTGTGTGTGTGTGAACACTTCGAATTTCGGTGGTGGACTGGCGGCTCAGGGCTGGCGCCACTAATTACAACAGGCAGGGAGGAGAGGGGAATAAAAGATCGGCGGAGTCAGTCTTATACACACACACACACACACACACACACACACAGACGATGATTTTATTCGTAGCTTTATAAGATTCCTGATTCGACTTTAAATCAGAATTCGCATATACTGGTTTATGATCGCATGAATCCAGATGTTTTTGCCATTTGCAACATTATTAATGACATGATCCTGGCTATTACAACATTTGTATATTATTATCATGTGTTGGCTCTGATACTAACTGGGCTAAAAAAGTTATCTGCAATAAATGCTGGCATTCTATGTGACCTATTCCACGCCAACGCCAGAGAGGGTCTGCTATTCTACGGGAAAAATAACTTCTTCCAGAATAAATGGCACACCATTTTGCATAGTTTGTCACAAAACATAAAACATTTCAATGTCATGTTTGTGAGTTTGTTCAGGTGGTCTGCAGGTAACCGAGATTATTAACTTTATATTTGCCCCTGGTATCTTCACACACACACACACACACACACACACACACACACACACACAAGTGTTGCACGTAAGGATGAACGATACTTTCACCGAATTAAAACCCTGTTGCCACATGTTGTGCAATATCCTTGCCTCTTTGCCAGCACAATCTTCATCAAGGAATTCAAATTCTCTATGGTATTTTCGGATGGTAAATTGTTGTACTTAATATTAATTTAGTTACTGCTATTGATTTCTCTGTCATAAATAAACATTTTAATTCAATTATCTTACTTCTAAAAATACGAATACTGGAACCTGGAATTTCAGTCCTATATTTAGTCCTAATAATGTTGTGGCGGGAGTGTTTTCAGAAGCGCTTTGCAATTCTTATCTTCATTATATTACAAAACTGATATATTCGATTCTTTATAGTCAGTAAAGGGAAGAATGATTGAAATAGTTCAAGAGTTAAAACATTTACGCACAAAATATATTAAAATACCTCATTTTGCAATATTTACAAAGAATTAGAATACACACTTCTTAATCAAG
>NC_087171.1:6033266-6040766 GCF_035594125.1 Scylla paramamosain | reverse complement strand
ACCGGGTTTTCAAGAGTATTTTTATGATTCCAGAGATAGTTTAATTAATAACAGGGATTCTGCATCATCAATAGGAAACATCAGGAGAACCCTATTAATTCTCACTGTTGCCTTTGAAAATGGGTGTTATGAGAGGGCAAACCATTTAAGAATACGAGGCAAGTTAAAAATGGTGTGAGTATCTTGTGTGGAGTAGATGTGTGTATTTATGTTACGATCGTGGTCACTGCAGTAGTTTGTCATACTATACAAGAGTGAAGGTTCGTAAGTTAATGGATTCTTATGCAGCAACAACCAGGTCATGTGGTGCAGGATAGCGTGTGTGTGTGTATGTGTGTGTGTGTGTGTGTGTGTGTGTGTGTGTGTGTGTGTGTGTGTGTTGTTGTTGTTGTTGTTGTTGTTGTTGTTGTTGTTGTTGTTGTGTGGAGTGAATCTGGTTTTTCTTTTTCTTTTTTTCTAATGTTTATTTATGATTGCAGGGATCCCTTGCAGCGGTACAACATTTGCAGCGACCACATAAACTTGTATTTACACTACAGGTGCTCTCTCACCAGGCGGGTGCATATCTACAGCTAGTGTGTTGGATACCTTTGTCTTCTTCTCCCTGTGAATGCAATACATATTCGAGGAAGTAAAGTCTTGAGTTCCTATATATATATATATATATATATATATATATATATATATATATATATATATATATATATATATATATATATATATATATATATATATATTTTTTTTTTTTTTTTTTTTTTTTTTTTTTCCTGTATGGAGTTTATCGAGTGCACCAGGAAGTCTTCATCACCTTACGAAAATATATCAATGCTGTCCTTGATTGAACCATGAAGTCTTTGTGGTCAGACTGCTTTTTTGAGACACACCGTGATTTTTATGTAGTTGTCAGGATGTTAAACTGCATCAAATGTGCCTCATGCTGATCAGCGTCAACAAGACTTCCGTGCAGCGGTGCCGCCAACACACCACAATGCACATGCCAGGCAGTCAACGCCACACCGCCACTGACGACTGCCAATAAAATTTTCTCTGATGAATATTGTAACTGTAACATTCATCAGGCAACCTTCGTTGGTACATACTTCTTCAAGGCCAAACACTGAACACGCAAACGAAGTTATGTGTAAATGCCACTCATCGACAGGCAAAGAACAAGACAATTATTGGCAAGATCTAGGGGTTGGTCTGCGTCCATTGCTTCCCACAGGGACACTTTATACTTTGTATTTGTTACTCTTCTTCACAGTGAAAATAAAGATAACATGTAATTTGTATTATTAAGGAAAGAAATAATCACAAATTTCACCGCCTAATTGCTGGATTAGGTAACATATCACTTAATGCCATGACATCTTTATAAAATACGTGTGTGTGTGTGTGTGTGTGTGTGTGTGTGTGTGTGTGTGTGTGTGTGTGTGTGTGTGTGTGTGTGTGTGTGTGTGTGTGTGTGTGTGTGTGTGTGTGTGTGTGTGTGTGTGTGTGTGTGTGTGTGTGTGTGTGTGTCGTTTACACATTTATTTATATATCTATTTCATGATTCAGTTTTATATTTAGCTGCCATGTTTCATTTAATATGTGTACTACACTGGCAGATATGGCCAGAAGCCACTCGTGTAAAAAGTGAGTTGCACTATAATAGCTAATGGAGAGGCGTTGATTGGCTGGCTTGGGAGGACAGGCACTGTTGATCATACTTGCACCAATCACATACACCAGTGATGACGTCATGATATAATATGAACCAATCAGAGCACAACACATTAAAGCAGGAAGTTTTTTTGGGGGGATTAGTGACCGGTAACACAAGTGCACTGTCCTTAGCGGTTTTGTACTCTGATGATAGTTTAGTTATTTACCTTCGTATAAATAAATAGATATAGGACAATATTCGTAACTGAAATAAAATAAACTACTGGCTGTATTGCGCAATATAATGCTACGGTGAGTGATTCTGATCGTGAATATAAGGCATATATTAAAATTTACGACAAATCATACAGAATCAGGAAATTGTATACAACAAAGGAAGGGTGACAGTACACATATGAACGCAATTACACGACATGGTACATATTAGTACAGCGTCCACTCTCTGGAAAAGCTTGTTGGGTAGAAAACTGAAGCATTTATTGACAAACTTAGGGATGATTATTCTTTGTATACGTTGATAATGTATGGAAGAGAGAGAGAGAGAGAGAGAGAGAGAGAGAGAGAGAGAGAGAGAGAGAGAGAGAGAGAGAGAGAGAGAGAGAGAGAGAGAGAGAGAGAGAGAGAGAGAGAGAGAAGTATAATTAAATAACTATCTTTTGATTCTCTTCCTAAGTGTCATTGCAGAGTGTTGCATTATGATAAATGTAACGCCTCTGCACATCCATTTTAGGATATGCATAATGAAGACAAGAGCGGAAATTGAATGTGGTACAAGCGGCATAGTAGGATGTCCGGGTCTCTTTTTATTATAGTATGTGGCCACGTTCCAGATGTCTCGTAAAAAAAAAATGGGCAGATCCCGCTACTGAGGCGGGAAAGCGGACTGATAAGCAGTGTAGAGGGAGACTGTTAATTAGCTCCTCTCACTCACCTTTCTACCTTCTAACAGGACGACACTGGTCACTCGGCTTTCTCCTCACATCCTCAAGGAGACTTTACTCTTACATCACACGTCTCAAATGAGATACAGGTTGCCTCTGAATTAATAATATATTTACGTTTGAAAAAAAAAAAAAAACGAGTTCAACAGGGGTACATAATACTATATTTGTTGAGAAAAAAAGGGAACAAAACATATAAGTGTTTACACACACACACACACACACACACACACACACACACACACACACGTGGCAGTATCTGAAGTCTACGATCACAAGCGCGTGGCTTTCAAGTGTGCTTTCTGCTGCAGCAGCTCGGCGGGTGCTCATCAGGCGGAAGAGACTGGAGAACTTCTCGAAAATGTCATAAGCCTTGTTATAAATGCCATGTCTGGCGAAGAGGCATGGATCCGTTCAGGTTATGTGTGGTGTGTGTGGTGTGTGTGGTGTGTGTGTGTGTGTGTGTGTGTGTGTGTGTGTGGTGTTGGGATCGCTTATTAGGTCGAAGAAACAGCAAACGAAGCAAAATTGTTGTGTCTCATTGATTATGCAACAGTTCAACTTTCAAGTAAGGCGATCAGGACAGGTTTTTTTTTTTCTATCCTGGACTGGCAAGACTCCAAAGAGAGCACACACACACACACACACACACACACACACACACACACACACACACACACACACACACACACACACACACACACACCTTAGCGCTAGCCAGAAACGTGTTTAATCTGCGGAGTGTCTCAGCGGACGAGTGACGCGTGCACACCTTGCGGAAACAAACGCGATTTAACTTCACTGAACATAAACTTTTAAAGGCTTCCGCTTACTTGCAACAATCAGTAGCTGCTGTAAGTTCACATAGTGTTGTTTGGTGCTGTCCCTGCAAGATGTGGGACTGCTTCTGCTACTCATTACGGTCTGGGTCGCCGTATCATCGCTTCTCCAAACAAAGGTAAGAACTCAAGTCTTTCCCTGTCCGCGTCCATTCGATAAACAAGCGAGTAGCCACGAAAACATTCATCACCATGTCGTCGAGTAAATCTTACCTTTTCATAATCAATCTACACGGGACTATCACCTCTGCGAGTTTCTGAATAAGTGTTGCATTCCTCTGTCCGAAAATGTGCATCTTAGAATGGGTTGTTTAATAATATGAGTCTGTTCCTCTTAACTTGCGAGACTTCATGGGGTGAAATAAAGATTGTTATGCGTGTTTTAAATGGACTCGAGATTCTTCTGTAGGTTTCTGTACGTATATTGTTAGTTAATTAGTAGGTGACGCCGCTATTGTCTTTAGCTGATTTAACATCTTCCAACAAACTGGAAAGGAAGTACACGTGATAGATGTTATAGTTTGGGTCTCTGGCGGATAACAAAACTCTCTCTCTCTCTCTCTCTCTCTCTCTCTCTCTCTCTCTCTCTCTCTCTCTCTCTCTCTCTCTCTCTCTCTCTCTCTCTCTCTCTCTCTCAATATGTTGGATTCGGGAACAATTTTCTCTAGTCAATACATCGTATCTATGTAGTTCCCGATATAATCAACTATAATAAGCGAGTCAGAGAGAGAGAGAGAGAGAGAGAGAGAGAGAGAGAGAGAGAGAGAGAGAGAGAGAGAGAGAGAGAGAGAGAGAGAGAGAGAGAGAGAGAGAGAGAGAGAGAGAGAGAGAGAGAGATGATATACATACATATTATTTATTTATTTATTTATCTGTCTATTTACTGATCTATTTGTTTATTTATGCATTTATATATTGATCACAAAATACACTAGATTAGGAAAATGTATTATGTGGCATGGCATGCAAAAAAATAAAACTGCTCACGGACGATGAGAATTCTACGCTTCCAAAAGTAATGGGCTGAAATGGCACCTTTGTCGAGGAAGGAGAAAACCACTCAGACAGGGCAGAGTGCCACGGCTCAGGCATGCACAGGGTGGCGGAGAGCGACGGTGAGGCTCCTTACCTGGTGTTACGCGAGGGTGAGGTGGGGGTCGGAGGGCAGGGATCAAGGTAACCTTACAAGCTCTCAATTACTAGGCAGCTGCACTTGCTTTGCACTTATTTGTCACACTTCAACGCTGCCACAAAAGACCTCTGTAACAAAACAACTTCTTAGGGCCTGTAAGGGAAGCTCCCAACGTACCAAGGGTGACCAACCAGACACATAACCATCGAAGAGAGACAAACAGGAGAAAACATTCAACATACCTATGGAGTCGATGGATTACATATATTCTCTCTCCCTAAACACACTTGCAAAAGTTCTTGAATAAGACTGACTCTTTGGCGCCACTGCCACCCACCTGCCTTCACGTCCACTACAATGACACATCATATCAAAATCTAAAAAGGCTCCAGTGCAGTGCAAAGAATAGCAAAAGTGTAAGGAACACGTAGAAAAGCATATATATATATATATATATATATATATGTATATATATATATATATATATATATATATATATATATATATATATATATATAATATATATATATATATATATATATTATATATATATATATATATATATAATCTTTTAGGCAGACGAGGTTAAAAGCAAGAGCAGCCTCAGCATTATTCAATTTTTTATTGTGCTTTTCTATTTGTCTAATTAATTCTCTCTGTGTGAGTGGCAAGCCTCTGTGGAGCTTTCCAAAATCAGTGGTATTCATGATGTTTCGTTCCTCTTGGAACATCGTTGAAACGTTGTGAATACCACAAATTTTGGAAAGCTCCTCGGAGCCCTGCCACTCGCAGGAAAGAGAGAATTAATTAGGCAAATAGAAAAGCACAATAAAAACTGAATAATGCTAAGGTTGCTCTTTGCCTTTAACCTCATTTGCCTAAAAAAAGAATATCCTTCCTGGTTATAACAAGATAAATAAATTAATAAATAAATAAATAAATAAATAAATAAATAAATAAATATATATATATATATATATATATATATATATATATATATATATATATATATATATATATATATATATATATATATATATATATATATATATATCGAGGCTCGATGCGGGGGACACCAATTTATGCTTGCCTAACTGATCCACATGCAAGGATCTATTCTCTCTCTCGTAGAGTTTCAGGAGCAAAGATGACTTTTCTTTATTCAGTTTTAAGAAATGTTTGAGCAAGTGTGTGTGTGTGTGTGTGTGTGTGTGTGTGTGTGTGTGTGTGTGTGTGTGTGTGTGTGTGTGTGTGTGTGTGTGTGTGTGTGTGTGTTGTGTGTGTGTGTCAGTCTGTCTGTCTGTCTGTCTGTCTGACTGTCTGTCTGTCAATCTGTCAGTCTGCCTGTCCGCTTGCGCGTAGTTCTCGTAATCCCACAGCAAAAAAGGCAGATCAAATAATGTACTGTAGCTCTGTATCCCGTGGATTCTTGTCCGTTAAGAAGACACCCGAGCCGTGCCACGGCTATCATCTGACGCCCATGATATTCTTTTATGACTGTGATATATATATATATATATATATATATATATATATATATATATATATATATATATATATATATATATATATATATATATATATATATATATATATATATATATATTATATATATATATATATATATATATATATATATATATATATATATTTAGGATACTAATGAAGAAAACAACGGACGTCATATGAAGAACAGTTGGCATCAGAGAAGTGAAAGTAAATAAAAAAATATATATGTGAAACAGAAAGTCCACCAAAGGTGATGTAATAATTGTGTGCCCTTATAAGTATGAAGCTTATCCACTGGAATGTTCCTGAGCACCATGGCATGGCAGAAAAGAGAACAAGTAGATTATATTGTTCAAGGATAATGAAAGAAGTTATGTAAGAGAGGAAATATTAGCAAAGAAGAAGAATGGATCCAACTGGGGAGGAAAAATGGCGGGAAGGTGGAGGGCAACGTGACAAGTATTGTGGGGTCGTACTACTTCGTGGGAAGATAACACTACACAGACATGTGGAATGGGAAATGGGAAAAAAAATTCAGAACACGAGACGAAGATGGATTCTGTCACTTTAGATGTCTAATCAATTTATAATTGAGAAATCAGAGAATAATGATCGGTATGAACGTGAATTATGCAAAATGAAAGGTGCATTCAGTGTTGTTTGCAAACGTGACTACACTGACGGAAAAAAAAAAAATCCCAAAAATACTTTGATCATTGACCATTAGCAAAAAATATTATTGTCAGGTAGGAAACAACCATCCAGTCTTCTTTTTGAAGTGTAAGTGATCGGTGAACAATGCAGACCACAAAATCAAAAGCAGAACACAAATCAAGTGTGTGCTGAACCACGCCAAGAAGGAAATCTTTTCATATAAAGTTAAAACGCAGGCCACTCATTCTGTGTGTGTGTGTGTGTGTGTGTGTGTGTATTTTCCACGGTTCAGTCCATATGCCTCCTACTCAAGCCATCTCCTTTAAGTCTTGAGCGCACTTACTGTTAATAAATAGATCAGTTTGGATAAATTTGGCCAAATTTGGTACTGTAAATTATATAAATTAACAATATTTCAGTGTTACTCAAATATGAATTAACTGAATTTCCAATTTAAATATTTTCGAGGCAAAAATGTAATTTTAGTTCCTGCTTTGGGACACTAAATATGATGACTATATTGAAAATTTAACACTAAATACATGGACGAAATTTATTTCAAAATCTAAGTACTAAACACATTTTATAAATTGATCAAAATATCAAATACATAAATTATGTTTAAATGCATTTTGTAAATACGATTCAATTACTTACATTCGACAAAAATTACTATGAATTTCTAAGACTTCAACAAGACAATAAGAGAATGACAAAACCTTGATGGAATAGCAGAGCTGCAAGGCTGCACACGCTG
>NC_087171.1:6013266-6023266 GCF_035594125.1 Scylla paramamosain | reverse complement strand
ATATATATATATATGCGTGTGTGTGTGTGTGTGTGTCATGAGAACAGTAGAGAGAGAGAGAGAGAGAGAGAGAGAGAGAGAGAGAGAGGGGGGGGAGGGGGAGAGAGAGAGAGATGGGTGAGATGTACACAGTGATAGTAACAAATGAACAGCAAACCTTCCATGACGCCCACATCACCAGCCAGCCTACAGCGCGGCTTTATAGAGTTGATGAATAGTCAAGTAACTCCACCCCAAGAGCAGGATCTGCTGTCGCTTCTCGTGGAACTGAATAATTACAAACGCACTATTTCTGCCGGTAAGGTGACGGTGTGCGTACAGTGGCAATAGAGACAGGATGCCACAGTTGTCTCGTTTACTTTCAGAGCGACACCTGTGTCCGTATTCTGAAACGCTTTGTTCTCTCGCTATGAGCATATTCAAAGGTCACAGAGATGATTAGCCGGGTTCTCAAGAGTGTTTCTCTTGTTAATGATGTAGAAATTTTGTTATTTTGTCAATAGAACCATAAAGACCATTAAAAACCCGTGTCACTTCAATAAGAGCCTTTTGAAAGTAGTGGAAGTGTGGTGGCGTGAAGCGCTTCAAAATATGGTCCCTGGTGGATAGCTCTTGCGACTGATTTGTTATTGAAATTTACCTGTAAGTCCACGCATCCATCTTCATATACCTGCAATACATTGCTAAGAGTGTTCGATCTGTCTGTTTGTCTGTCTGTCTGTCTCGCTTTTTTCACAAGAAAGAGTACTGTCATTAATATAGTAATACTGTCCAACGCAAAATGGTCGATAATCCCTGTCGAAAAATAGTGAGATTCCAAAAGCATCTTATTTATCACATGTTATCAACAAGAAGCTATAATGTGAGAAGCAGAGCGGAGCAGGGCAGCAGATCAGATCAGGGTTGTTAAGTAGATTTCTTCCCACGCACTTCTTGGCCAAAAATTACACGTTTTCTGTAAGCACTGTCCTCTAAACTGCACACTGTTTTATATTCCTTAGAAACATTTCATGCGACACTGTTGCATATGGATGCATAGTAAAAAAAAAATATATATATATATATATATATATATATATATATATATATATATATATATATATATATATATATATATATATATATATATCGTAACGATACTAAATATTTGTCAGTTATTTCATAGAACTATCCCGTGATGAACATTTACAAATTTCAGTCATATATGAGAGTTTATATACATATGTTTATATGTGTTGGGTTTTTCAAGTAAATTCTTTTCAGTTGTCTTCAGACATTTTTTTTTTCCTTTTCTTAATATTATAAAAGTTGAAAGCAGGTGTGAGAAATGAGTAAAAGGGAAGTAGTTGATAGTGTCACGTAAAGAATACAAATCCATTGTTCCGAATAATATGAAATTTGAATGACAAAATAACGAGGGTCCGATCAGCTGCACGTAACCTACGCAAGAATAAAAAATGAGGCAAAGAGAGAAAGAACTATGCAAGGAAGAAAAGAGACTGGATCTCTATGAGATCAGCATGAAGCGCAAAAACTTCTGCATGATCAAATGCGTAATTGTACCGACAACCATGCATGAAAGTGGGGGGAGTGTGGAACACTTAAGCAGATGAAATTAAGTATTTGTAAAGTGTCTGCAGTGCGGGGAAAGAACAGATGAAGAACGTGGCAAACTGTGTCTGGCAGATCGATAACATATACGTAAGATGAAGGAATCAATTACTCAATAGGTGAGGACATCAAGTGTAGCATTCCGAGGTGGCTTAACTATATAGAAAGAATTACAACGTGAAAATTAATTAATTTAATGACGAAGAATACGTACATATATGATTATGGCAGATACAGCAGGCACAGAAGAACGATTTCCAATTGAAATGGAGCTCATTGCTAAAATGTGTAAAATAAAAGGGAGAAAAGTAGGATGGTAAGAGCAGGGATGTCTGCCAAAGGAAAGATTAGGAGATATGTCAAACTTGTCCGTGATATCTGCAACCCGAAGACTCCTTCTATTGCACAGACTGTAGGTTGCTTATGCTACGATCAACTCATGAGTACCAGTGTGTGTGTATAGATAAATAAAAAAATAAATACAAATAAATAATTTATATATATATATATATATATATATATATATATATATATATATATATATATATATATATATATATATATATATATATATATATATATATATATATATATATATATATATATATATATAATACAAGAATAAATAGAAATTCCTCTGTGGCAGCCATCCCTTGGGGGAATTTTTGGATACAGACATCAGATATGTGTAAATATAGAAGACATGAAAACAAAGCGTTCATCAGGTATTAGCTCGTCACATGATAGAAGGAATTTTGTAAATCACTATATGGTTAACATTTGACATTCTGCCCAATGCATGATGGTTCCGGTAAACAGCTACACAGAATAGTCGAGAAGCGTGCTGCCGGCCTGCCTAATCCAAGCACTATGGAAATGGATGTATGTATATTATGGAAGCTGTATTGCAGTCTTATTACGCATGTTATTATCAGATTAATATATACTGCATATATCATAAAAACTTATGGCAAGAAAAAAATCACATTAGTTTTAAGCATAATGTTTTCCGTAAACTTATGTACTAATTTGAAAAGATGAAAATTGAATACATAAATGAATAAATAACATAGGCTACTTTGCCATTTTTTATAGTTGTTTCTAAAGCTAACAGAATGCTAGGCATACTTGCAGTTTTCCCTGTTAGTTTGTTAGTTATATAACTTACATGCTGGTCTTATAACAAATCACTGCATGATGTTCGGAGATTTATTCCTTGGCTTGATCACGCGTGGCAAAGCTATCAGCCATCGCACATCCTTCCGTAGAGCTTCGTGTCAGTTATAATTATGTTACATGCGCAAGTTACGATTTCATATTATTCTCCATCCCATGTATCTACATAGTACATGAAAAATAAATTAATAAAAAAAATAAATAAATAAATAGATAAATAAAAATACCGTTTCAATTCACTCACTATTTTACACGAAACTTAAGATATTCTCATTTGACTAAAGCGATTCTGAACATTTCTACCGAAGCTTACGTTAAAGAGTCCCATTCTTCCAGCGTTATTGTGATATGTGCCAGTGGGAAATAATGGGTTTAGGGAATATTGCAGAAAAAAATCTAATATTTTCAGTGAAAGTAAAGGTCAGAACGACATGAATCACATGAAAAAAAAAAAATAAGCAGGGACGAAGGCAGAGAGGTAGCTTGTGAAAACAATCTGAAAAAAAAATAAAGCAAATAAAACTGAAAATAACTGAAAAAGAAAAGTAAAAGAAACTAAAATTATTTCCCATAACGGAGAGTACTCGAGGTTAACTCCAAACATGACCTTACGTCGGGTCTCTTTCTAGAAAAAAAAAAAAAAGTCCCTCGTCCCTCGTCCAGTACTTTTCACTCAAGCTACACAATAACAATGTCTTTGCAACCCAGAAGCCTCGTCTCCATGTCCCAACCACAAGGGAAGCACATAAACCCGTACCTCCCAACCAACTTAATTCAACTTCTCTTTAACTTAACTCCATACGTATTAATATGAATCTAACTTAACTAGAAATATGATAAATAAATAAACAAATAAACAGTATATGTACTTATTTCACTGCTGGTGAAGATCATGGTGTCAGAGTCTTGAGTCTTAATATGTATTTGAGAGCACCGAAAACTCCGTATAATTAGGAGCGATGCTTTCCTCTGTGACTAAAACGGTTGGTGGGCCTAGTGTTTATCAGTCTAACGTACTTCATAAATAGACATTATGTTCTAATGGACTCTATGCCTATGCTGTTTTCAATATGAATTAATTGTGAAATCGCTATTAGTAAAAGCAGTTCGATTCATTGTGATGTGACCAAATGATATATAGCAATGAATTCAGATTGGAAAGATTGCCGATAGAGATCAGTGTAACTTTTATTGCTGTAGATTGAAGGTTCGCCTGTTCAGTCTTTATTTTCCTGTTTTTTTTTTTTTTTTTTTTTTTTTTTCTACAGAAAATAAAAATAACAAAAAAAAAAAAAAAGTAAGAACCAGATACGAGCAAGATGAGGTCAATCTACCACGATAACCGTATTAGTACTAGGCAAGTTGAACCAAGGATTACGCTACACGCCAATCTGGAAGGATACACACTCACCACGTATCTAGAAACCGGGGCTTTATTACATTTGCTGCAGCTGTCTTGTAAACAATTGTCAAAATAAACATTCTGTTTTGGGGAGGTCTTCCTCTAGATCATTTGTTATATTTGTTGAATTAGTGGTACACGCTACTGATTGTCGTGATGGTTTATTCTTTGTCCAACCTCGATCCCGAAAACTTGACCCCTAGCACAGGACCTGAGCTAGGTGTTTCGGGTGGGGTGGAAAGCGCTCTTGTCAGCTGCGTCGTACGGTCTGTTTTCATGTAATATATGCAGTTTCGTATGTAATGCTTAGATATCACCAATGTTTTCTTCATATTAATACTGATTCCTGTCTCTTACAGTTCTATATTCTTGAGAATTTTTTTTGATATCATTGTGAGTAATCTGTCATATCTGACATCTGTCTTTTTCTTTTACGTTTCTTCTCACAAACATTATGTAGCTTTATGATTGTAATATTTTCTTTATAGTTGTCATATATACCATCACATATATTCTATCTACTATGCCCCTTATTTCACGAGTACTTTCATAACTGAAGTTTCTATTGAGTTAAATCTGCATACTTATATGGAGGAGGCATTAGGCACCTGTCGAAAAGATAAAGATTTCCAGGCAGGTTTCATACCTGGCATGTCTGGCATGGAGGCCTACATTCCTCACTCTTTCTCTCGACCTAAACCTTCCAAACCTTGGCCTGTTCTCGTGTTATACATGATAGAGAGGTGACCGACAGAAGGTACTTGAGCCTTCCATCACCTGAATCTCATGTGCTTTATATTTCTGCTCGGAATCATGCCAAGTCTGTTCTCCAACTAGCCAAAAACTCTTTCAATAATAGAAAGTGTCAAAATCTTTCATGACTCCTGGCACCTAGTCAAAAACCTCTCCAATAACTTTGCTTCTTCTTCTTTCCTTCCTTTGTTTCAAACTGATGGCACCACTGCCATCTCATCTATTTCTAAAACTGAACTCTTTGTTCAAACATTTGCTAAAAACTCTATCAGAGATGATTCAGGGCTTGTTCCTACCTCTCCTCCACCCTCTGACTACTTCATGCTACCTATTAAAATCTTTCGCAATGATGTTTTCTATGCCCTCGCTAGCCTGAATCCTCGGAAGGCTCATGGACCTGAAGGAATTCCTCCTATTGTTCTCCGAAACTGTGCCTCCGTGCTTGGACTTTGCCTCGTCAAACTCTTTCATCTCTGTCTATTAACATTTACCTTTCCTTCTTGCTGGAATTTTGCCTACATTCAGCCTGTTCCGTTCTAATCCCTCAAACTACCATCCCATTGCTTTCATTTCCTGTCTATCTAAAGTTTTGAATCTATCCTTAACAGGAAGATTCTTAAACATCTATCACTTCACAACCTTCTATTTGATCGTCAGTATGGGTTCCGTCAAGGCCGCTCTACCGATGATCTTCCGGCTTTCCCTACTGAGTCTTGGTCATCCTCTTTTAGAGATTTTGGTGAAATTTTTGCTGTTGCCTTGGACATACCAAAAGTTTTTAATAGAGTCTGGCACAAGGCTTTGACTTCAAAACTATCCTCCTACGGCTTCTATCCTTCTCTCTGTAACTTCATCTCAAGTTTCCTTTCTGACCATTCCTTTGCTGTTGTGGTAGACGGTCACTGTTCTTCTAGATCTATTAACAGTGGTGTTCCTCAGGTTCTGTCCTGTCACCTACTCTCTTCCTAATATTCATCAATGATTTTCTAAACCAAACTTCTTTTTCTTTCCACTCCTACGCTGATGATACCACACTGCACTTTTCCACGTTTTTTCGTCTACGTCCAACCCTTCAGGAAGTAAACAGTTCACGCAGGGAAGCAAACAGAATGCCTGACTTCTGATCTCTTTAAAATTTCTGATTGGGGCAGAGCAAATTTAGTATTGTTCAATGCCTCAAAACTCAATTCCTCCGTCTATCAACTCGACACAACCTTCCAGATAACTATCCACTCTTCTTCAGTGATACTCAGCTGTCCCCTATCTTCTACAGTGAACATCCTCGGTTTGTCCTTTATTTATAATCTAAAATGGAAACTTCACATCTCATCTCTATCTAGAACAGCTTCCATGAAGTTAAGCGTTCTGAGTCGTGTCCGCCAGTTTTTCTCACCTCCCCCCCCCCTTGCTGCTAAATCTGTACAGGGGCCTTATCCGTCCATTTATGGGGTATGCTTCACATGTACGAGTGAGGGGGGGGGGTTCCACTCATACCTTTCTTTTAAACAGGGTGGAATCAAAAGTTTTTCGTCTGATCAACTCCTCTCATCTAACTGACTTTCTTCAGCCTCTTTCTCATCTTGCTATCTTCTACCGCTATTTTCATGCCAACTGCTCTTCTGAGCTTGCTAACTGCATGCCTCCCCTCCTCCTGCCGTCTTGCTGCACAAGATTTTCTTCTTTCTCTCACCTCTATTCTGTCCATTTCTCTAATGCAAGAGTTAACCAGTATTCTCAATCATTCACTCCTTTCTCTAGTAAACTCTGGAACTCCCTGCCTGCTTCTGTATTTCCTCTTCCTATGACTTGAACTCTTTCAAGAAGGAGGTTTCAAGACACTTATCCTGTATTTTTGACTAATCCTTAGGACTCTGTACCCGGACCGACACCTCAGTGGCCCTTCTCTCTCTCTCTCTCTCTCTCTCTCTCTCTCTCTCTCTCTCTCTCTCTCTCTCTCTCTCTCTCTCTCTCTTTGTAATTTTTGTTATCCTTGGCCGGTGCCCCTCCTACATAAAGAAACTAATAATAATAATAATAATAATAATAATAATAATAATAATAATAATAATAATAATAATAATAATGATAATACGTAGCACGCAGCGGTACAGGTGGGTGGTGTGAACTTGCTTCCGACCCAGCAGTGACCTCTTTGAACGTCTCCCTTTGTTTCACAACACAATATGACAATCACAGCCTGTCCTCCAAAGACAATTCTCTTCCTTTTCACACTACACTACAAGTACCTTCCATACTACTAACATCTTTCATTAAAATTGGAAAAAATAAATAAATAAATAAAAGTTTAAACTGCCTCAGTCTACGCTGCTGATACGATACCACTCTGCATATTTCCATATATATATATATATATATATATATATATATATATATATATATATATATATATATATATATATATATATATATATATATATATATATATATATATATATATATATATATATGAAACGTGTGTGTGTGTCCATCCGGATTTGTTTTAATCTAGTACTTTATGGAGGTATTATGAGTCATAATACCTCCATATTTATCACGAATTGCACTATGTTTTGAATTGTTTAGATGGTAAGCTGAATTATTTATGTATCCTACTCGTAGTATGTAAAATCATGAAACCCGCGGTTTATATGAAGATACCACCCGACACACATTTTGGTAACTAGTCGTTTTAATTACCTTCTCACCTATATGTACTGGCATCTCTTTTTAATGTGTATTTAAATGGCTCGACAGGGTTTTTAAAGATCACCAGCAGACGCTGATTTGTTTACGTTCCTACAGTCAAATGACTGCTAAAATCATAACAAAGCGCGCATATAACACCTACTTCGTAAATAAAATAAAAAAAATAATGAAGCAGTAAAGGGTTAACATTTACCTAAAAAACATCAGAAAGTCTTCTCAGCCTGAGTGGATATATGTAATATTAGATTAACAGCTCATTGGCGGTGTTGTTATTGGGGGACCGAGGTGAGGCTGACCCGAGCAGGGAACCGTCAAGACATTCAAATATTAGGTGAGTGTTCCACTAGTTTCCTCTGCTGTATCACGCAGGCATCAGTAGTGGCAATATTCTATGTATAATCCATCGTCACAGGTGGCTTGCAGGGCGGTGGGAGGGTTGTCACGGGACGTGGGAGGGAGGAAAGGTGGAGCATTGGGGAGAAGAGAGCAAGGAACAGTGGCGGGGAATGCTGTGGTGGGCGTCCATGGCGGCCCTGCTGGCACCTCCTGCTGCTCACCCGCCGCCCTCATGTCTCCACACTCCACTGTCACCTGGATGAATTTCAGGCTCTGTGGTATTCCAGGGATAAAATTACACGCTCTGTGTTATGTCACCACCTTTGACCTCCTCGCACGGTTGTTTTGCGTATTACATCATCAGATACGCACCGGTAGTGGCGCTGTAGTCAGGCACTCCAGTACTTTCCTGCTAAGGGGATGCAGCAACCTCACCAGACTGATGACGTTAGCTATGTACATGTTACACAGTTGTCACCCAATATACTTACCTAGTGGGCTTTCATGCCTATAGCAACAGCTGGAGGCAGAGGAAGCTACTGTCTGGTTATGTGCCAGTTTTAAGGGTGAAACCTCGGTAATCATTTACACTCCTTTCTTTTCCGGTCTTATTTTTACGTCTTCAGCCTTTCAGACTTGCTTACAAACCATAAGATACATGCAACTTTATACTACAGTAAAAAATATCTGGTGATGTATATTTTTTTAAGGATATTGAAAATGAAAGACTGAGTCTGTGGAATGGCAACTGTTATCAGCAGGGTTTGGCATAACCTAACCGTGAAGGCCCTTTGTAAACTTATTTCTAGCACTAATGATAATCCTGTAACTTTGTGTTGTATAAACTTATTTCTAGCACTAATGATAATCCTGTAACTTTATGTTGTATGTGGTAATTAAGAGTTTGTACTAAGTGGTATTGAATTTGGTTTGCAAATAACTAACCTTATGCTCAGGCCTTGCCCATTTTGACAACTGCTACAATGCAGCCTGAGAAAGACACATTTTTCTCAAATAATACTGGTAATTATCAACACTTACTTTATCCTACCTTATATTAAAGTATGCTTTCAGGGAAAGCAGAAAAACAGCTGAAAACAAAATGTCTCTTGTGTAGTAGTATGTAAAGGGAAGAAACAGTAAAATTATACTTTTCCTCTCTCTCTCTCTCTCTCTCTCTCTCTCTCTCTCTCTCTCTCTCTCTCTCTCTCTCTCTCTCTCTCTCTCTCTCTCTCTCTCTCTCTAACCTTGGGTATTTTGCAGATTTTTTTTTTTTTTTTATCTTGCACATAATATAATCGTGATGGAATTATCCACCATATAAATAAAGTGTATATGAATGGTCTGAAGGACTGCAAAATGAAAAGCTTTTAATATAGCTATGAAAAATTACAAAGGTTTGATTAGCACCAGAATTGCATAACTTACTACTAGTTGTGGAATGTAGTGTAGGAATATGGATGGTAAAGCTGTTGAATCCTCATGAAGGTATTAATATTTGCATTTGAAATATTTCACATGTAGAGGTGTTCTGTGTGATGGAAAAAGGACCAATATACCATATTCTCATGTAGGAAATGTTTACGAGCTTTTCACTCTGAAGTGCACCTACTGGTACACTGTATTGCAAAGAACAACATTCTGATACCTTTGTGCATTAGGCAGCTTGCTAGGTTGTGCAGACGGTAAATTTACTGAAACAAGAACCTTCGTTATTCAGTTTTCTTACTTGACTACAGTGAAGAAAATTAATGGAGTGTCTGGAATGACCTCCATCTAAATCATTTTGTTGGAGGGTTATTCCCAGAAACTATTTAGCACATCCTTTGAAACCCTTAGTAGTTCTTTGAACATGAATAATTTTGTGAACATATACTTGGATATATGATATGAGCATTCAGTTGATGTAAAGAATATTTTTCTTAACAGCTTTATGCATCAGATTATTTATTGTACTGTAACACAACATCTTGAATGACTGTAGTGTCATCTGGTGCCTACTTGTACTTTCCATTG
>NC_087171.1:5985766-6008266 GCF_035594125.1 Scylla paramamosain | reverse complement strand
TGTTATTTATTTTATTTATTTATTTATTTAATTTATTATTATTATTATTATTATTATTATTATTATTATTATTATTATTATTATTATTATTATTATTATTATTATTTTGTATGCTCGGAGGACAGACGGAAAGAAGAGAAACGAACAAACGAGCGGGTGCTGGAAAAAACGAGGGAGGGAGAAGATAGGAGATTTAAAAGAAAAGGAAGAACCCATCAGACTTGAATTTTAGAAAGGAGTGGAAGGTACAGCACAGCACAGAACACAGGTCAGTCAGTGGAAGAGGGAGGGGCTCAGAGAACATTAAGCTTAAGTTTTAGGGGGAACGGGGAGAAGGGAGAACGGATCACTGTAGGGCTGGCTGGCTGGAGGAGGAGGAGGAGGAGGAGGAGGGTAGTGGACCGAGAGCGAGGATGGTGAGCGCGCAGGAATCAATGGTGGGGCTCAGGGCGGGCTGGCAGGCGGGCGGTAGCGGCAGGCAACGGGGACAGTGTCAGGCCACAACACGGGAGGCAGGCGGCAGCGTCCTCTCACCAGGTACTCGCTCTCCGTCTTGTACTGCGTAACATCTTGCGTTCACTCAGTTTCATTCATCCTTTTTATCGGCTTCGCGACCTTCCCTCCCTCCCCCCCTTCCGTCCAAATGAGACTGCCCACTACTTCAGTTCATGTTTTAGTAATTGCGCGTTTGCACTTCTCATGTACTTGTCTAAATTATCATCCTCGTCCTTGAGATGGGCGTTTTAAAATCGAAGTATCGCGTGTAGAACACAGCTTCACCTGTCTTCGTTGTTCCCCCTTCGACGGGTGAATGTAGGGGAGGTGATGGTCCGAGCTGCGCCGCCACCACCACCACCACCACCACTTTTTTTTTTTTCTTTTTTTTTCATATCTTTCTTTCACTATTGCAACTCTAACTCTTCCCTCTTTCCTTCATAGAAGTCTTTGTCATCTCGTCTCGCAACATTTGCTTCCTTCGCTCGCCCATGTTGTGATCTTCCTTGTTTACCTTTATGGTTGTTGCTGCTGCTGCTGCCATTTCGCTCCTCACCACCACCAACCTTGGCTCCATGACCTTGCCCGCCGCCGCTGCTCACTTCCCACTTCCCTCCACTCAGTGTGGCGGTGTGCTCCGCGACCCGGTGACACCACTGATGAGGAGAAAGGGAATGCTGTGCTGGTGGGGAAAATTGAACTGTCGATTGTGTAAGTTACGAGTGGCAACAGAAAGGAAGCAGTCTGTGTACTGTGTGTGCTGACGAAGTACTCTTGTGAACTGTGGTGACTATTGTGCAGCAGTGATTATCATGATTTTATTAATTGATTTTATCTGGTTATGACGGCGGCAATGCCTCCGCCATCCATCCACCTCGGCAGCCCTAGGAAGGTACAGCATGGTGTGTCATGGACGGCGGGTCGTGGCATGCCAGAATGGGCAAGCCTGACACTGGGCCTCGAAACCCGCGGCGGGAAACGATGATTGGTGGTGTGCTGGTGATGGTAGTTGCCAGGATGGTGTCCGGCCAATACCAGTGTCACTCAAGGAAGACAACAAAACTGAAGTACAGATGCGAAGCCGATATCGAACCGTGAGTGAATATGTGCCTGAGAGAAGCAAGTTTAATAGGCAACAAGACCTAGCAAGGCAGGATGTGGTATATCTAGACGTATGGTTATTCCTGGTTGTGTGACATCTGTAGGCATCCACTGTTTATTGCAGAGTGAATGTGCAGTTTTGCGACACAGAATTGTAGGAGGATCTAGCTTGTGCAGAATATTTGAAGTACAATCGATAGCAATATACCGCCTGTCTGTCACCGATTCAGTTCTCGTCTAATCAGTCCGTCTCTTTTTTATTTATTTATTTATTTTTATTTATTTATCACACACACACTGGCGTCTGACGCGCGCGCGCCAGACGCCAGTGTGTGTGTGTGCTAGCAATTTCTCTGTCTTTCTCTGTTTTTGTATACATACTGTTGTGATGTTACTAGTTTTGCTATGTTGTGTGTTCTTTACAGGTTTATTTGTCGATGTGTATTGTTGTTGGTCTTCTCGTTCTTGTTCTTGTATCTGCATCAATTTTATATTTTCTTCATTTCGATCTGTACCGGCTTGTTTCTTGTAATGGATCATTCTGCCTTACCTGTCTTGTGTACCTGTTTGCCATGTTTCGTAAGGCTTGTTTCCCGCGTCCAACTCCACCTCTCTCTCTCTCTCTCTCTCTCTCTCTCTCATCTCTCCACTCTCTCGTCTCTCTTCTCTCTCTCTCTCTCTCTCCTCTCTCTTCTCTCTCTCTCTTGATTAACGGCATTCCGTGGCTGAAGACGGATTTGTTGAAAAGTAACTTGAAAAAAAAAAAGAGAAAAGAAAAAGATAATTGGATTTTTGGTTGTGTTTTTTTTGTGGGCCTTTAGCTGTGTTAAGGACGCGTGCGCACTTTGGGTTAAGCGGCCACGGCGGCGGTGGTGGTGATGGTGATGGTGTTTGTGGAGACAGTGATGTATTAGGTATAGGAGAGCGTTGACTGAGATGGTCGAAGGTGTAATGCAGCACCTGATACTCTTTCAACCTTCTGTTCTTTATCGAGTTGACACTGTCATAGCAAAAGTTTCCTCCCTCCCAGTGTTCGTGGGTACCCATCTTCGTCCACATTTTTTTTTTTTTTATGTAGGAGGGACACTGGCCAAAGGGGCAACAAAAATCCAATAAAAATGGATGCCCTCTGAAATGCCAGTCCGTAAAAGGGTCAAAGCAGTAGTCAAAAATTGATGAATAAGTGTCTTGAAACCTCCCTCTTGAAGGAATTCAAGTCATAGGAAGGTGGAAATACAGGAGCAGGCAGGGAGTTCCAGAGTTTACCAGAGAAAGGGATGAATTATTGAGAATATTGGTTAACTCTTGCGTTAGAGAGGTGGACAGAATAGGGGTGAGAGAAAGAAGAAAGTCTTGTGCAGCGATGCCGCGGGAGGAGGGGAGGCATGCAGTTAGCAAAATCAGAAGAGCAGTTAGCATGAAAATAACGGTAGAAGACAGCTAGAGATGCAACATTGCGGCGGTGAGAGAGAGGCTGAAGACAGTCAGTTAGAGGAGAGGAGTTGATGAGACGAAAAGCTTTTGATTCCACCCTGTCTAGAAGAGCAGTATGAGTGGAACCCCCCCAGACATGTGAAGCATACTCCATACATGGACGGATGAGGCCCTTGTACAGAGTTAGCAGCTGGGGGGGGGGGGTGAGAAAAATTGGTGGAGACGTCTCAGAACACCTAACTTCATAGAAGCTGTTTTAGCTAGAGATGAGATGTGAAGTGTCCAGTTCAGATTATAAGTAAAGGGACAGACCGAGGATGTTCAGTGTAGAAGAGGGGGACAGTTGAGTGTCATTGAAGAAGAGGGGATAGTTGTCTGGAAGGTTGTGTCCAGTTGATAGCACTCCTTCCCGCTTTCCCTTCCTCCCTCCTTCCTCATCACAGGGGTTTTACAGCTTTCCCATCATCGTGTTTCCTTATATATACATGTTTTAATATACTAGTGAATGGATTATTTGGGCAGTTGTGTTTAAAGACCAGAAATGATGTCACGATCTATTAGGGGATTAGTGATGCGATAGATGAATTAAATAGAAAAAAAGATAAATTACAGCGTCTCGTGAGTGAAAGTTAGTGAAATCTGTGTCATCACTTCTTACCCAGAGGTGTACGTACGAGCATGAAGTCTGATGCCTTGTGTGTCTTGATTTGGAGCAGTTTATGGTTGTGTTGGCTCGTTACTGTTTGTTATGGTGGTTAAGGCGCCTCCACACCTACCCTCACACATCGGTGTCAGCACTGCAAGCTGCGTGTTGGGATGTATGAAGCAGTGCACTGAAACGTTGTCTTTGCGTTTTTATTAGGCCGGTAATATGATCAGACTGCAGACTATAACATAAAACAGACTAGATTGTTAGTACTGGCAACAACAATGATGCTTAGTACGAGTGCATTTGCTTCAGGACTTGCCTGTAAAGGTATAGCTTACTGTAAAACAATAATAATTCCTCTGCTTTTGTCGAGTTTTGATAGGTCGTATGATGATGGTGGTGGTGGTGGTGGTGATGGTGGTGTGTGTGTGTATATTGATTGTGTGGTTGGTGGGTAGGTGTTTCTTATTCAGTGTGGTGTTGAGGTGTAAACTTTGCTGTATTGGATTTCGTCCAGGGCGAAGTCATGCGTAGCCCGCTTGACGAGAAGGAGCTCTTGATAAATGATTAAGGATTTCAGGGTTATATTATGTTTGTTTATATTCACCTTGTGTTGTTTGTCGAGTGAGGAAAACAGTGGTGCATTCCACACGCATCCTCTACCACACCAACAAGGTTACGCATCACCTGCACACCAAATGGCACACGCTTGAAAGTTATTCCAAGTTGAAGAAGTAAACAGCAGTAAACACGCAGTTTGAAGGTTTATAGTGTTCACCTGTGGTCTACTCGTAATTGCACGTGACATTTACCCAAGAGCGACCTACAGAAGAGAACCGCTGTCTCAAGGCCGCGTGAGAGGGCCAGTTTGTCTGTTGTGCAGGTACACGAACAATTTTCCTGTTAAACATAATTGTGTACTTCTAAATAAGCTTCGGTTTTTTTTCTTGGGGGATTTTTAAGACAAGGTTACTTTGTTTTCAAATTGCAGTAGACATCTTGTACTCGAGTAAACATCCAGCACGCATTACTCCCAAGTGTGCGTACGTCTATAAAAGTTTGAAAATACGGGTAGAGATGTGATGACAGCGCGCGGCGTCGGCCTTGTTCTGCAAGGCGGCGTGTGGTGCGTGCTGGTGCTGTGATTTGTGGCGGCGGGACAGACGGAGGTGTGAGGGTCAGGTGCACCACCACCACCACCACCACCAGGTCGACCCTCTCCAATTATTGATCCACTCTTGTCCCGCCGCCGCTACCACCTGCCTCCACACCCACCCCACACGCGACTCCACCACCACCACTACATCTACCTCTACCAACACCACCACCACCCTCCATCATCACTCACCCCCCGCTTCCATCACTATCACCACTTGGGTCGCGCTCCTCCTCCTCCCCACGTCTCTGGAGGGCGTGTGTTCCCTCGTCAGCAGCATGGCCCCCTAATGACACGGATGGCAGGGAGGCACGCTCGTCGCCCACGCTCAGCAAGGCATGCAACAGTGCCAGTGCTTACCTCCCTCGAGAGTTGTGTAACGCCACTGGCAATAATAACCATGTACTGCCTCCACTGCTGCACCTACTACAACTTCCACCACTACTACTACTACTACTACTACTACTACTACTACTACTACTACTACTACTACTACTACCACCGCCACCATCACTACTACTATTTGTTTTTGCAGTTGCTACAAAAAGTGTCATTGTTGTTGTTGTTGTTGTTGTTGTTGTTGTTGTTGTTGTCATCATCATCATCATCATCATCATCATCATCATCATCATCATCATCATCATCATCATCGTCATCATTGGAGTTTCAAAGAGTTATTTAAAAGTTTGGGAAAGCATTCAGCTGTGCGGGTAGCAGTTTTCAAGTCAAGTGCTCTGCAGTTATATTGAAAAACTACAATATTTTTTTTCTTTTTTGCAATCTCATGTCTCGCGAAGAGGACATTACTTATTGTAAATCCATCAACATCACTTATACACGGTATCGCTTCCTTTTCTACCACTGTGCTACTCTCTCTTCACCCATAAAGAAAAAAATAGTGTACAACAGCCAAACCATGTAGGAAGAACACTAAAGGTCTGTTGCTGACCACCACTATCACACTGCTATCGTCGTGTACCCATATAAGGTAAAACAAGGGTGCTTCGTCTCGCCCAGGTGCCAGCCTGCACGGCAGGTAACCAGCGGGCGTCCTGCTGCAGGAGAGGCGGACCGCGTGCTTTCCGTGTTTATGTTGTGCGGACTTAGCGGCCGCGGGGAGGACGGAGTGGAGTGGAGCAGCAGCAGCACCACCACCAGCAGCAGCAGCAGTAGCAGTAAGAGGAGGAAGAAGAGGAGGGAACCGATCGATGGTATGAGACGATGAGTCAGTGTGTCCACGACTAGCGAGCCGCCACCATGCTTCCTCAACATTCCTCCACTCTCTCTCTCTCTCTCTCTCTCTCTCTCTCTCTCTCTCTCTCTCTCTCTCTCTCTCTCTCTCTCTCTCTCTCTCTCTCTCTCTCTCTCTCTCTCTAGCAAGGAAAAGTATTATTCAATATTACAAAAAATATTGCGTCTCTCTCTCTCTCTCTCTCTCTCTCTCTCTCTCTCTCTCTCTCTCTCTCTCTCTCTCTCTCTCTCTCTCTCTCTCTCTCTCTCTCTCTCTCTCTCTCTCTCTCTCTCTCTCTCTGGGCGCGTATACGTACCCATCATCATAATGCAGGAAGAGGTTTTTGGGGCGGCTAAATGGTTGATGGATGGAATACACACGAGGCCTTGCTGTGGCTGGTGCAGGTGGCGGCTCTGTCTAGTGTGTACGGATGACGATAGATGACGACCATAGCAAAGAAGTAAAAATATCTAAAAACTGAGTGACCTTGTGTGGAGCGTGACTCACCTTCATGCTACCGCTCTTTATTACATTTTTTTTTTTCATTCGTTCATTCTCCTTACCTCCTTCCTGCTCTGCTCTTCATCTCTGCTTTTCACGCTACATACTCCACCCTCCGATATTTGATTCCACCGTCTCTCTCTCTCTCTCTCTCTCTCTCTCTCTCTCTCTCTCTCTCTCTCTCTCTCTCTCTCTCTCTCTCTCTCTCTCTCTCTCTCTCTCTCTCTCTCTCTCTCTCTCTCATGCCATTTTCCGTATCATCCACATTCATTATTTCTTCATGCAGGAAGCAACTGGCTTCATATTCTCTCTATGGATAGTCCTTTTCATCCTATCTTTCACTTCTTTCCTGTTGTTTTGTTGTCCCCTTTTACTTGCATCATTTTCATACTTAAAAATATATCACCTTTCGTCATTGTAGCTCGACTATCTCGACTTAACTTCCTTCTTTCCGTCCTTCCTGTATCCATATTATATTGTCTCTGTCTCTTCTCAGAAAAGCGTATCTTTCCTTCGTAATGTACTAACTCGTACATATTGTTATTTACTTCATTACACTCTTATCTTCCTACCTTCCTCACCTCTATCTTCAACGACAGTGCTTCGTGTTTTGTTTGCTACTGCCACTCAGCTCGTCAGTTCACTTTTCGGTTCATACGCGAGTTGCTTCTATTCACGGACGTATGTATGTATGTGCTCTAATACGGCGACTGGCTTTGCGAGGATGCGGGTTCTTGAGGGAGTAGTGGCCTTGAACACCCTAGAGACGTAAAAATAGAATGTGTGTGTGTGTGTGTGTGTGTGTGTGTGTGTAAGGTTTTTGCTTCCTCTCAACCTTCCCTCCCCTTCCCTTCCCATCTTCCATCCCCTACCCCTTCCCCTTGCCGACATTATTAGGAGAGAGGGGTGTTTTAGGGTGACGTGATGCCTCCTTCCCTCCCTGGCCCTGGGAGTTCAGGGAAGGAAGGTAGTAGGTGAGTGAGGTAGATGGGCGGCAATGGGAGTAAGGCAGGAAATTATACCTTGCTACATACGGATATACGTAGGTGGGCTCTCTCTCTCTCTCTCTCTCTCTCTCTCTCTCTCTCTCTCTCTCTCTCTCTCTCTCTCTCTCTCTCTCTCTCTCTCTCTCTCTCTCGTACACTGGCGCGGTTTCGTGAGGCCACTATCGCATTATCTGTTGGGATTGATTGACCTGAGTGTTATTTTTCCTTTCCCTGGTCATTTGTTTATTTGAAGAATGCCTCAGTGCCCTGTTGGACTGTGTTTGGAGACGATAAAGACAAGGGTGCACGTATTGTGTGGCAGTATACTGTCCGTTGAATGACAGTGCTTGTATCGGAGGAACTCTGCGCGTATATCCCGTAGGTGTGTGAGAGCCAGAAGGAGGGAGAGTGAGCGTGGCGCGAGCCTCGACCTTGGCTCCAGCCCCACGCCTCCAACCCTGCCTCAGCCCCACCCCCTCCTTCCCTCTCATCTCCCGCTCTCCTTCCCTCCCCCGCACTAAAGGGAACCACTGCCGCTGCGAACTATCCTCACCACTGTCAGTCTGGCGCTCTTTCATCATCGACGCTGGCAGCAGCTACGTCACCCATCAACAAATGCAGGCAATAATTGTGAAACTGCACCGAATAGAAAGTGGCACCCTAATCGTGGATCATAAGTGCATCATTAGTGTCGATGGAGTTCAAGGCCAGCCGAGAACTTGTTGAAATTGGATTACATGATACACTCAACACTAGTTGGCAGTCACTTTCCACAGGAGTGTCAGTAAGACGGAGGGAGCGACCGTGTCGGAACAGCTCTCTCGTGTAAGGGGTGCCGGTATGTGATAATGTGCGTTACCACGGATCCAGTATGTGTTGGGGACTCTAGAGTGTGTAATGCCTACGTACTTATAAGCACCGCCATCCCGTCCCTCCTTGTCCCTGTATGCAAGTGTTACGTCATGCTGAATGATATATGCATAGCTCACTAGTGATTAGGTGGCTTGACATGAAATGTTGATGTCCTCTCCTAGTCATTCATGCTTGCAGAAATAGAATATTGATTGATCATAAATTATCATCATAACCATTTGACCATTGTGGTGATCCATCTTTTGACACATCGCATGTCTGTTCCCTGGACGCCATCCCGTATGCTGAATAAACTTCATTCCGCTACAAAAATGGATAGTACGAGCGGATGGTGTTTCCAAAAATGTTATTACAAGAAGTGATTGCGTCCTACTGGTATTGCAGATATATTTAAAAGTGTTACGACTTCACCGTATTTCGATCCTCAGACCAAAGATGACAGAGGAAGAAACAGTGCCTTGAGAAAACCACGTCCTTGCTGAGTTCGCAGGCGCGACAACTTTGAACGCGAAAATAATCGGCACTGATGGCGAAATAATGAAATGAGATATCAAAAAGAATTACTCTGTGTAAAATTCATGAGTATCCGTATATGTAGCTTACGAATGTGACGGTGGACTTCTGCATCATGCTGGGTTTGGTCACCCTGAATGAACCACTGCTTTCTTGAAAAAAAAAAAAAGTTTCCTTCACCGTAGTGAAGATGATGCCGTCTGTAGGCATCACCCTAATTTACTTCTTTTTTCAGGTGGGAAATTACTGAATTTCATCGTCAGATGTTATTGTGTGCATAATTAGAGAGAGAGAGAGAGAGAGAGAGAGAGAGAGAGAGAGTCATTAAGAATTTTGGGCACAAAGTAATTTGTAAACTGCAGGAGATAGGTTAGAACTTTTTGGGTGCTGACTGTTACATTGTAATTCACTGTAATTCTACGAACCTAAAAAAATAAATTATTAGCTCTTATTTGTTCTTCATATGGTACTATCAACTGTCAAATGTACATGAGGTTCTGGAAAAAGGAGTCAGGGCTGATAAAAATGTTTGCTGATGTGATGTAGACTGCCTGCCAAATAGGGTGGCATAAACCTTTCAGCAGCTGATTTTGCATGGGTTACACTCACTTTACATATTCCCAGCTATCTTTGTGAAATTATGATCTGCTCTTTGTGATTTTCTGTTACTTGTCTACCCTGCCCAATGTGTAAAGCAAACTCAGGATTAAGTTTTTTATTATAAATTGTGTTTTTTTGTCATGGATATTTTTTCCTTCCTTACAGGGATGTGGTAGACTTGAGGATGAACTTGCGTGACCGAGCAAGCCGTAGTCAGAGAAGAAGCCCTGTTAGCAGCAATAGCAGCAACAGTGGTGGTGGTGGGGGTGGTGGCAGCAGCAGTGGCAGTGGAGGAGGAGGTAGCAGCCACTTCCGAACTCACCACTGTCGCTCGCCCTTTTCACTTGCCTCCTCATGTTCTGTTACCTCCACTGGTGGTCTGAAGTCACCAGTGAAGGCCTCAAGAGGTCAAAGGCAAAGTAAAAGATCTAACAGTGCCTTTGAGGTAAATGCCACACTTCAAAGCTTCGCAAGTTTTATAAAACATTGTTTCTTGCCATTCTAAAGATCAAAGTAATTTTTGTTACACATTGATTTTTAGTTTTTCAAAGACAAAAAGTATTTATTTTCATATAAAAAAAATAAATAAATAACTTGGTCATAGATGCATAACCTTATCAGCCCTATGAATTTTTCCTTACAGGAACAGAATGAGAATCTGTTGTTGTCACCAGCACAGTACAACAGTGTGGTGAATGCCTCTCTCTCTCATTGCCACACATCATATCTTCGTGCATCTCGATATGCTAACAAGTTCTCCAACTGCAAGTCCAGCCATCAAGCTCCAGTAATAGATTCTGATAACAATATCATTGGGTCTAAATTGCTCAAGCCACGTCCCTTGAGAATCAGCAGGTAAGTCATTACTGTAATCAGGAAACTTGAATTCTCTTGTTTTAATTCTAACTGACAGATATCTTTGTTTTAAACGGCAGTAAGTGTGTTTTTATTATTATTTTTGCCATATTATATTCCTTGGGCTCATTTCAGACGCCAGAACCAGCCTCCACCAAATTACAAGTGTCATCCACCTCGAAAGCCACACAGCAAACGCCACCATATTGCTAATGGAAGTCAGGCATCAAAGGTATTACCTCTAGTTGATAGTTGATGGCTTGGGATCATTACCATTATTATCATTGTCAGAAACAGTATTTCCAGGAGTAGAAGCAAGAGAGAAAAGAATCAACTCTTCATTTGTACATTATATATGATACTACTTGGAGAAACCATCCTCCTGATTTGCAGTCATTTAAGCTGATGGTGGTGATGGTTATGATGGTGGTGTCTCTAATGATAGCAGTGACTCTAATGACAATATTCAGTGATATGTAGCACATGTTTCACATATCAGCATAAGCATAAAGCTTATCTTGTTATAATGTAAATGAAAATTGAATTTCCTATCTGAGGAAATTATGGATTTAGTTTTTTTATGTAGATTTGAGCACCACATGAGTGGCAACATGTATATGTGATTATGTTGGTGTTGTTATAATAATCCTGATTATTGAATTAAAATTAATTTACAATTTACTGTACTTATAATGTATATTTTTAAAAAATAAAAGCAGGTTCTGAAAGAAGTTCACGAAATGAAGACGGCAGCCATGGACACCTCTCTCTTCTCTCCTGTGTATGCAGTTGACTCCACTCCTTCACCACTTCCTTCACCTCTCACAAGCTCGTCTATGGGACGGACCTTCTCAAGGGAGAATATTGATGATCACTGCTTGGAGAAGGAATCGGAGGAATTAGATGTTGAAGACTATGAAGATGACCAGGAAAGCTGTATCCAAGGGAGACTGCATCCAGATGGCAGTTCAGGCAGTCCAGGCCTTACTCAGCTTTCTACTCGCATTCAGCTTGACATTCCAAGTATCCTTGACTCGCCAGCATCAGATTCATCACAAGGTATTATTTTCCTTCACAGCCTCTGTTCAACACTTTATAGGAGTAGTTCTCACTGTAAAATATGTCCACTTAAAGAGACCAAATTTCCTTTTCATAAAGCATCATATTCTGATGCATGGTGTTGAGTATGCAGGGAGAATAATGGAATTTTTAGAGAGGGAAATATATGAAGTCCTTGATCCTTCTCTTGTATTTATTCTATAGAGGTAGTTTTACCTCCTCAAATGATGTTCTGCTGCACTTGTTCAATTATTTTTTTCATTTTGCTTTTCACTTTCAACTACTGTTTGGTTCATGGACTGCTGAAAAGACTAGACTATCTTATTAATGTGAACATTTCGTGGTCTTCACCGAAAACTTGAAACAATATTGTACAAAAATTCAAATCTTCATTTTTTTTTTTTTTCTCAAGATGTGAGCTATAAAAAAGTTTTTGCACTACAGTTTAGCTTCCCCATTGCATGACTTTGTTTGTCTCTATCAAGGTTAGTCAGAAGTATGATAATTTGTTATCCATAAGGAATATTGTAATGGCTTATTATTTTATGAAAGAATGATTTCATAATGTCTTTTCAGGGTTAGAACCTGAGGAAGCAATGATGATCGCTCAGGTATCTCACTGCACTGTCCAAGAAAATAAAGAAAACTATGAGGTGAGTTACAGGGGGTTCTTTTCAACATATATTTGACATGATGTCACTCACCACCAAGCTGCTTAACATCAAATTTCTCCCCTGAACACTTAAAACAGTCCATGTCTTCAGCTACTTTTATTCTAAGACAATCTACATGTTGCAAGAGACTTGGCAGGATGGGCGGTGCAATGTGTGCTGAGATGGTTTGGACATGTTGAGAGAATGGAGGATGATAGGCTGGTGAAGATCAAGTGTGAGAGGTGTGAATTTAGGAATTAGGCCACATAAGTGATGGATAAATAGTGTGAAGGAGGCTTTAAAGAGGAAAGGACTAACACTGGAGCATAGTAGAATGATTGTGCATGACAGAAGCAAAAGGAGAGGAGTTGTGAGTGTGTGATGAATGGCACAAGCCTATAACATCTGAAAGAGGTGCTATACATCAATGGTGTCACACAGGTGTGGTGCAGTTGGGTGTGGTAGAGGAGGCTACTTGCTATGAAGGATCCTTGTTCCAAACCAGTGTGTCCTAACTGTGCAACTGATACCTGTAAAGTGAGGGCACAAGTACTTTCTTTTCTCTGTCAGGGGCCAAGGGGCTAAGATAGTTTTGTGAATGAGTGTGAACATGAAAGTTGTGTGCCTTGTTTTGGCTACCCCTCTTTTTGTAGAAGACAGCCTTGATATATGTATGTATGTTATTCTTAATAATCTTCTCTCTTAATCTCCTTTTATACATTCTTCCTAACTCCTCCACAGTCTGAATGTCTTTATGAATCAGCCATCAGTACAGTATCATCTGTAAACATTAACTGATTTTGATTCCTCTCTACTATCATTATTCACCACACTCGACTTCTACCTGATATTTTCACTGTCATCTCCTTTACTACACCATCCATATAAACATTAAACAATCAAGAGATACAGAAATATTTTGAAATATGAAAAGTATAAAAGTATTATAGAAACTTAATGAAAATCTTTACCTTTACTTTTTAGGCTGGTGGAGGTTATGAGAGTTCATGTGATGAGGGTTATGAGGAATGGGAGGCCTTTGATCCCTACTTCTTTATTAAACACCTGCCACCACTCACACCAGAGATGAGGGCAAGAAACCCTGCTCTACCTCTCAAGACTCGCAGCTCTCCAGAATTCACTCTGGTTTTAGACTTGGTAAGAATCATGCCACTTAATAAGTATTAATTATAAGAAGAGTTGGTATAATTAAATGTTAAGAATGAAGTAAAATCATCAAATGAGGTAATCATATATATATATATATATATATATATATATATATATATATATATATATATATATATATATATATATATATATATATATATATATATATATATATATATATATATATATACTCTTTCAGGCAGATGAGGTTAAAGGCAAGAGCAACCTTGGGATTATTCAGTTTTTTATTGTGCTTTGCTACTTGTCTAATTAATTATCTTTATGCAAATGGCAGGGGATCTGAGGAACTTTCCAAAATTTGTGGTATTTGTAATGTTTCATTCCTCTTGGAACATTAGCAAGGCTAATGATGCTCTGTATGGGCGAGCACTTGTATTTATACAGCAGAGGAGAGTATGGTACTTGGTTGGTGGCTGACGGATGCTTCCTATTGGCAGAGCGCCATCTGGCTGGGAGACTGCTGGGTGCTTCCTATTGGTCAAGCACCGTTGTTTCATTCTCTGTCCTGCACTTGTGGGCAGGATTTGTAGGTTCCTGACTTGAGAATTCATTGATGTAGAGGGCTTCTAATATCTTTAATCTTCTTTTGTTCTGGCCTCTATCTATGATGATGGTGCCATCTTCTACGATTTGACAGGTGATGCTTACTTGATGTTTGTCAGTAGTGTTTTTTGATGGCTCTGGTTTGCAGATGGCAGGTCACCACCACCAGAACATCATTAGCCTGAAGATGTTTCAAGAGGAACAAAAAACATCACAAATACCACAAATTTTGGAAAGCTCCTCGGAGCCCTGCCACTTGCAGAAAGAGAATGAATTAGATGAATAAAAAAGCACAATCAAAAACTGAATAATGCTGAGGTTGCTCTTTGCCTTTAACCTCATCTACCTAAAAGAGAATATCCTTCCTGGTTATACCTATACACACACACACACACACACACACACACACACACACACACACACACACACACACACACACACACACACACACACACACACACACACACACACACACACACACACACACAGTGGAACCTCAGTTCTTGAACTTAATTCATTCCTGAATGCCACTTGAAATCTGCAATGTTTGAAGACTGAAACTATTTTCCTTATAGGAATCAATGTAAAATGGATTAATCTGTTCCCAGACATCAGTCTACCCTGTCTTAACAGGCGAGATGGCTGCTTCACAACATCTCCAGCTCACAAATTATTTATCCAGAAAGGATGTATGAAATGAACTTAGTGACACAGAACTCATCAGAAGATACTATTTAGGTCATGCAAGCATTCTCTTTGTTACCAGTCTAATAAGGGAAGTCATACAGATTGACAAAGAGAGGAGCAGCACACCTACTGCCAAAATGAAGGTGATCATAACACTTGGACATCTTGCTGCTGAGAAAAGCTACTGGAAAAATGCAGTTGCGCAATAGTGATGGTGTTGGGGGTCATTGATTACTCTTGACCACTGAAAACTGTTTGTTTACATTGAGGCTTTTCAACAGGATCACATTATATTATTTCAAAGGTTAAATTACTGTCTTACACTGCCTCTCTCTCCCAAACTTATAAAAACAAAGTAAATATTTATAGAAACTATAAATTAGTTATAAATGGCAGCTTTTGCTATGTCTTTTATTATTTGAAATCAAGTAACTTTGTTCTAGAACCGAATTATGGTACTGTAACTGAAGAAATAATGACATCAAAATTTTGTTCGATAATCAATTTTGTCGTAACCTTCCTCCTTACCTTTAAGGAAAGGCAGAGGCTACGCAGGAACTGCACTAATTTTTATATAACAAACACTGCAAGGTTTAAATCCAGGTAACCGAGAGTTAAGGCCGGGGTTCTCACAGTGGGGTAAGCCACAAACGCAGTTCAGAAACATTAACACTATTTATTAACCAGTAATCAACACATTCCAACAATACACGCAGGCAATGAAAGACCAGAATTCCACCACATATTAAAACATCAAGTGACCTTTCAATAAATCTTGACGTCACTATTCACTTTACTTTAGCGGGATTTTATTGACCAACTCAGGTCATTCAGTAGCATATAACATGTAAGGACACACTTAACATAATCACATAAAAGAATAATAAAATATAACATTAAAATATTAGCACTACATGCGAAGTGCCACAAAAGATATTAAAATCACTCATCAAGATTCAGCATTATATCAACACATGGAAAATGACATAAAATATATGGGGACCACAGTATACTGAAACAATATATTAAATTGAGACACGCAAGGCACTTAGGAAAAATCTTCTAAGTATTACTTACAACCAAGACGAGGCAGAGAACGACTGGGAGCTTCATGGTGCTGCCGAGTGGGAGCACCTTCCAGGAACTTGTAACACTCCACTCTTGGAGTCTAGTTAGGTCTGAGAGAATTGTTCGCTACTTTGCCTTATATTCCATTTTGACGATGGCAACGTCGACCTACGTACATTGCTATCTACTATTACATAAGGAGTTATCCTTAAGGTTCAAAATCTAACTAGTTAGTATACTCATCTCTTCCTTCACTCCACACGATCACCAGGATGCTTATACACTGTAGGCACGTAAAAAACATGTCTCGTAGGAAGCCTATGGTCAACCACCTTTATATGCGAACATATATGGTTTTTCTATGTCTTTCTAGCTCGTGCATTACTGAAGTTAACAGTGGATCACTGTTTTGTGTTTTGTGAGGTCAGCGACTGTAAGGTAACTTGATCACAAGATTAATTGCGAATAGGCTAGGTCCATTAACTACATGGCCTTAGTCACCTTTACTCGGCGCTTGGGTGCCTCGGCATCAGGGCAGGCACTGTCCTGTTCACGTGACCAGGGGTGCTGTAAGCCTCACGAGGGGTCACAGTGGTGACCTGTGACCTCTGGGGCAATGCTTTAGGCCTGGGTGCCTTGGCAACAACACACCCTTGGCTTGGCTACGACAATTTGTTTGAAAAAGGGAGGCATTCGGTGACTGAGGTTTCTCTTTGTGTGTGTGTGTGTGTGTGTGTGTGTGTGTGTGTGTATATATATATATATATATATATATATATATAAAATGTATATGAAAATGCAATTGTAAAGCAAACAATCATATAGCAAAGTTAAGATTAAATGGGAAAAATGGGGATGCGTTCCAAGACATGCATGTATGAGCCCTAATGCCCCCTAAAGCCCATAAAAACCTTGAAATATCCTATATAAATACAGTTATTACCTTAAGTAATAAAACACATGTTAATAAATAAAATAAACAAGAATAAAACAATATGATAAAACTAAATAGAAATATTTTTTGTACTTATTGTTGTGTTGAGTTTATATATCTCTCCTGAGGCTGGAGCACCCCATGCCCTAATGTCCCTCCCAAGGGTAATGGACATCTGGGGCCCATATTCTACATAGTGTGACATATTACATGTATATTACAACTTTTGGAGAAGTTTGACAGTGTATCTAATCAAAAGAAGCATGATGTGTAGGAGATTATGGCTGACATCCCAACACACGCAGGCTGTGCATGGCAAGGTTTGTTTTATGTTTAGGAAAACTTATTATACTACTCCCGGCAGTTATTTATACTACTACTTTATTGCCTCAGAGAAGGATATTATTTATTCTTAGTTACTAATATTTATTGCTATATTTATAATAAAAAACAGCTAGGGATCATGTTATGGTACAGTAAAATCCCTCTTATCCGGCATCAACGGGACCGCCGACATGCCGGATACTTGAATAGAAGTGAAATTATGTCCACAATCACCATCCTACACTCACGCATCTTACCATAACAAAGATCAACTGATCTTAATCAGCAGCTGATCTGATCAGCTGCTTAAGTGTAAGCACAACACGTTTCCTCTTTTCTACAACTTTAGGCATGATGAAGGCGTCAGGCGATAAACAGTGCACATGCGGGACTGAGTCACTGAGTAAACACAGTGCAGTGGGCTGCAGATGGCGCGAAGCAGTGTGCTCTGGTGGCGAGGGGACAAAGTATGCCTCGCGCGGGAATTTTAATCAATTTTATGAGTACACATTGATTTTTTATTGATTTTAAGGCTCGGGGAAAAATGTGCCGGATACTTGAAGCTGCCGGATACTTGAATGCCGGATAAGAGGGATTTTACTGTATGTACAACCATTTTGTCATAATGCTGACAGACTTCTGATGGTCAGAAGCAGTGATAAGATAGGGTGAACACTGTCATAGCATTTTATGACCAGTAATAGAAGTTGATGGATGATGATATGAGTTTATGACAGTTATGTCTGAAATGTGCCCTTTTATTTCTTTATGACTGACAGACTTATGTTTATGTTTAGGAAAACAGATTATTCTACTCCCGGCAGTTATTTATACTACTACTTTATTGCCTCAGAGAAGGACATTATTTATTCATAGTTGCTAATATTTATTGTTATATTTATAATAAAAAACAGCTAGGGATCATGTTATGGTACGCACAGCCATTTTGTCATAATGCTGACAGACGTCTGATGGTCAGAAGCAGTGATAAGATAGGGTGAATCCTGTCATAGCATTTTATGACCAGTAATAGAAGTTGATGGATGATATGAGTTTATGACAGTTATGTCTGAAATGCACCCTTTTGTTTCTTTATGACTGACGGACTTGGCTATGACAGTTTGTAGAATATGGGCCCAGGGCCTCTGTGCCACTATACTTGCATGCAGAGCAAGTGAGTTTGTGCTCTGGCGATTGTAAAAGTGGAGCATAACTGATCGTATAGTGGGCAAGGGTTAGTAAAGAAGAATGATCATAAAGGTGAATTATTGTATAACCGTAAATTTGATAGCAGGGAGGATATATATATATATATATATATATATATATATATATATATATATATATATATATATATATATATATATATATATATATATATATATATATACACATACATACATACATACATACATACATATATACATACAGTACTCATGCTATAACTGTGAAGTTTAGAGGACATAAACTTCTATGAATGGTGAATTGCCACTCATGGTCTTCCTTTGTTCTGCTCACATTCAAGACATTTTAACTGCATTTTAAGTAGAATGAAAGTGAAGCAAGAGCAATAGTGTGCATAGGCCAATGGTTGTGCTTGATTCTCATTCAGCTCTGTAGATCATGAGCAATAGTGTGAATGACCTTGTTTAAATATATATAATATTTGAGCAGAGTGAGAGTGAACTATGAGTAGATTGGTCAGTGTGCAGTGTGTATTATTACCCTTGACTCTGAGAAGTGCAGGAGCAAAATGTGAGCTGAACAGAGCAGTGGTCTAAGGTATGATTTCAAACAAATTAAAAGATTTTGCTTCATCAGTCATGCCACCAGTCATTGGGCCTTTATATCTTTCAGAATGGTCTTTCAATCTTTGCAATTCAAATTCTTAGCAATGTCTATTAAAAGGAAGTGTCAATATAGTATGTACATAGAGTAGAACATCATTATCAGTATTGACTGTGTGATAAACTTCAGTGTAAATATTCACCAAAATATTAGTATTGTTATGTTATTTGTTATTTGTGTTTAATAAAAGATGTTTGCATATTTTCAGGATGAAACTCTTGTCCACTGCAGTCTACAGGAGTTGGAGGATGCCACCTTGAGCTTCCCAGTGGTGTTTCAGGATGTTAACTACCAAGTATTTGTCCGCACTCGCCCATTCTTCAAGGAATTCTTGGAACATGTATCCAACCTATATGAGGTCATTCTCTTCACAGCTAGCAAGAAAGTCTATGCTGACAAACTAATGAATCTACTTGATCCTCAGCGGAAATGGATTAAGTGAGTGGAGTTTTAATTTTAAGTGTTCTTTATTCATTGATAATTTAATAGGTATAACCTATAATTTTTAAGGTCTTTCAATGCATGATAATATCTGAGGGGTGATAAAGGGACTTATGAATTCCTTACAAAACCCTGGTATAATCTTTACAGCTGATTTCTCCCAATATAACGGATACTCTCTGTGAGGGTTGTCACCAGAAGGTGACTGGTGTAATGGTTAGCACATCCGCTCAACAAGTGGAAGGTTCAGGGTTCAATCCCTGGGCAGTGCCTGCCTATTCTGGTGGATCCCTTACTCTAACATGGCACAGTGAGTAGGATCCAGTGAGCGATTCACATTCCCTGGATTGGCGTGAAGAGCCACACATGATTAGATTTGAGGATACTCCAGGCAGGGGAGGCCTTAGTGGGGAGATGTGAAGGTTGTCACCAAGAGGTGACTATGGTATAACAGTTAGCATGTCTGTCTGGCGAGTGGAAGGTCCCGAGTCCAATCCCTGGGTGGTGCCTGACTTTTCTAGTGAACCCCCAGCTCTAACACCTTCCTAAAAAATTTTTTTTTAATTTGATCAAATATTTAAAAATCTAGACCATGGGTGTCTAGATTTCTGAGATTGCTGTGTGAGGAATACATGAGAAGCAAATAAGATGAACCCCATTGGAAACAGTCTCAGATTCATCCAAGATAGTATGTCCCTGCCAAAGCATGGTACCATCACCATCTGATAAATGTGGGACTTCAGCCATGTTGAATCAATATAGCTCTAGCTATTACATCTAATACATCTGTATGAGGACTAGCACTATGGAAATTGACCTCTTGTATCTAGAAATTGCTCTATCCACATATCTTCAGTGTTTGTTTGTGATAAGCTGATGTGAGTGATAGTGAAGCAAGCATTTCTGCCATGAGAGATACCTAACTATTACTGAAGCTTCATAAGATACTGTTTTTATGAACATGTATCTAAACAGAAGTCCTATATTTATATTATTGAGGTTTGTGTCTTTGCAAAGTATTACTGTTTAACATTTTTCTTTATCTATTTTTAAGGTACAGATTGTTTCGTGAACACTGTGTATGTGTGCAGGGCAACTATGTGAAGGATCTGACTATACTAGGGAGAGATCTTTCCAAGACAATTATTGTAGACAACTCTCCTCAAGCATTTGGTTATCAGGTAAGTATAAGCTCATACATACACAGGCATATATGCATACACTTTAGAGAAATCAAACCATGAAAATATAGATAGTTCCAGAGAAGAAATGGTAAGATTTTAAAATTTGGAGGATGCCTAGCATAATAGTAGAATGTGGTATTAATCAAATCATGTAATTCCTTGAGATTGCTCTCACACTTTGCTATGAATCTGTGGACCCTGGTGTGAATCTGGACTAGGGTAGTCAAAGCAACTCAGAAAATGTGTAGGATATGTAGATCAAAACTTTTCCCATCTGATGGTAGTTAAAAAAATATCAAAAGGGAAATAAACTTATGCTGTATGTATGTATCGTAAGAAAATATATAACTGCATTGATGAGGCAACAAAGTGATAAGCATTAAAAGTATATGGTGTAGACGGGAATTTATTGAAAGGGTGAAAGCTTTTTATAAGAACTTAGACATTTTTGTGGGAGATTTGGAATGCAAGCAGGTGTAAGACAGGGGCATGTAATATTTTCATGGCTGTTTAATAAGTGTATATGTTAGAATATTTCTTAGTGATTTTGGAGTGAAAATGTTCGTAAATTGTTGTTGAATACAATTGTTATATATAACTCTTGACTGTAAAAGGTGAGAATGACAAACAGAAATTACTTTGAAAGAATGAGAGAAACCAAGATGTTGAAATTGTATGGATGTGATAGATGCACTTAATGTAAGAGGACAATTTCTAGTAAAAATGGAGGACAGTGGGAGAATATATGAGGGAAAGGAGAATGAGAGGATTACATTATGAAAAGATAGACTAAATAAAGACCATGGCCATCATATTAAAGAGAATTCTTAGGAACAATTGTTAGATATATATGGCTAGATGGATAGGTGAAGGAGGTGTTGGACAAATAGTGGTATACCTGTATGTAGTGAACACTGTTTACTGAGGAATATTATTGTATTCATCTTACTAAATAATTTTCATTTTTCTTGACAGATAAACAATGGAATACCTATTGAGAGCTGGTTTGTTGACAAAGAGGACAGGGAGCTAGAGAAGCTTTTGCCTTTCCTTGAATCACTTGTTGACAAGGATGATGTACGACCATTCATTCGGGAAAAGTACAAATTGGAAACTTACTTGCCCCCAGACTAAAATCTGGTCATGGTGTGACGTTATGACCTGCAGTGGTTTTGGTACAAGTGCTATTTCAACTTAACTAAGACATATTTCAGTGTATCATATTTGTGTTCAGCTCAAGTGGTCAGTAAGAAATGGTGCCTGAAATCTAAATATCATTAACTCAACATTGCTGCTTCTATTTCTTTGTTTTTATTTGATGAATGGAAATTTGTGCACTTGTTTACCAGTTGTGAAAAAACTGCAGTGATATTGTCATAGAGAAAATATATTTTCCCTTATACCTTACCTTCCATTGAAAATGACTCGTGTACTTTTTTTAACATGTCAGTTCAAGGTGCAGTAATTATATATCAACATTCAGGTGAAAAGTGAAAACATTGATTTTACTCAGTTGTGAATGGAAATGGAGAAACTGCAGGAGTGAATTTTACACAGGACTCAAAGATATGATATATGGTTTTATTTTATATTAAAATTGTATGTACCTTGGTATCATATATATATATATATATATATATATATATATATATATATATATATATATATATATATATATATATATATATATAAAAGAATTTGGAGGGCTAGTGTCTGACACACACACACACACACACACACACACACACACACACACACACACACACACACACACACACACACACACACACACACACACACACACACACACACACACACACACACACACACACACACACAGAATGTGCAGGCACGTAATATCTAGTGTGTTCAGGAACTTTTCTAATAAACCTTTGGTACATAATAAACACATCAATAGAATATAAATGATTCAATAATCATTGGCTTGAAACAATAATTCTGAGTCTGTACAAATATTAATTAAATTTACAAAAGACCTTGGTAGTTTCAAAAGGCATTAAATGCATATTATTACTATACATACACTATCAGTGATTCACTATTAGTGGTGCCTATGTATGGTTGGTTATACAAAATGTTGTCACAGTAGTAAGGTTTAATGCAGTTATGATCCCAGGCAACTGTATGCTGTAAATGCTGCAGAGGCATTCACA
>NC_087171.1:5973266-5980766 GCF_035594125.1 Scylla paramamosain | reverse complement strand
CTTCAGTGTGAAGGAGAAACTGATATTGCATGTATTTCCAATAGAATGTGGTTACTGGTTTAGGGAATTTCATTGGATAAAGAACAAATAAATCTACAAAGTACCCTTTACTGAATATATTCTAGAGCTATTTCATGAATCCACTGTACATGTTTATAGGCTGTGGTTAAATATGACACACACACACACACACACACACACACACACACACACACACACACACACACACACACACACACACACACACACACACACACACACACACACACACACATATTTAAGTGATGTTGATTTGCCATAGTTAAATTAATCCTGTTCAACTTTCCTTATTTCAAATGAAAAACTAATTTAGCATCCAAATAAAGAATACAGTATGATCACAGTTTTCACTTGTAACTGGAAGTGCAAAAATTTGTTTCAATGTGAAGATTGTTCTAATAGAGGCTGATTGGTTGTGGAGCCTTTCATGAACCAACCCCTGATAATCTCTTCAGTATTCATAAATACTTGTACTCTGACTATCCTCAAAGAAAAAAAAGAAAGAGAAATTGGTGGTTATATAACTCGTCTTTCCAGTGTGAAGCTGGTGATTTTTTAAAGATAACAAGTGATTGGTATTCTATCACCCTTTTACACATTTTTATTGCTGTTGCTGCTGCTGCTGCTGCTGCTTTTCATCACCTCAGCATCACCTTTACTCCTACTTGGACCAACTGACTCCTCTAGATTTGTCTTGAACATGGCAAAGATTATCCAGCCATTAACAATTATTAGCATATTTGTCCACAGTATGTACTGTAATTTTTCTTGTTAATATTTTTATCTGCCAATAATAGTTCTGACTTGTTGATAAGGGTGAAGATGCAGGGCAAGTAAAATTATGTCTAATTTTTACTGCCTTCTTTATTCCCATTAGTGCATATGGTTGCATAATTTTGTTAAAGGTATTATGCCACAGTGCACATAAGGCATATATAGTAGGGTGTGCGACAATGAATATAATTCGAATATGATTCATTCCAGTGTAGCGTTCATTATGGCATATGTGCGCTATGGTGACTGAAGAACCTATGGGGGAAAATTAATTGCTTTCTGGAACTAGAAAAAAAAAAAAAACTTCGAAATAAAATATAAAAATCAGCACACTTGCACTACTAAATTTGAGATAACAAATATATACAGTACCCACCCAAGTTTCACATCTAGTCCTAAATTCTTTCCACCCCGAGTTTCGCACGTTATCACCCTGAGTTTCGCGCTGCTTTCACAAGTTTAGGTCACATTTACGTACTGTCAGCGTCACGCGTATACGTACGGTAAGTCCCGCCTAAGTAAATCAGCCTCTCTCTCTCTCTCTCTCTCTCTCTCTCTCTCTCTCTCTCTCTCTCTCTCTCTGTGTGTGTGTGTGTGTGTGTATGAAAGTAAGACAATCCTAAGGATTGCTAAATATAATGATACTGATTGAAAATTAAAATGGAATTATGTATACTAGAGTGAGAAAGGATGAAGCGAAAAGGGCATAAAATGAGAGAGAGAGAGAGAGATATCACTTTTTAGTACCTTATCTCTGACAAATAAGGGGGAGGTTAGGTGACAGGGAGGGAGGTTTGAGACAAGGCAAAAGAAGAGAGAGAGGAAGGGAAAGGCAGTGGATAGGTGAGTTTGTTATTCCAATTAAATTTTTATTAAAATTTCAATGTCACCACGAATGGCAAATTCGTCTTGCTAGTTTTGGTTTGCCGGTTGGTTATTCTGGTTGAATATTTATTAAAATTCCAGTGCTTGCACGGGAGGCGAGTTCATTATGTCAGTTTTGGTTCGTTGTTAAGGGTTGCCAGCATCCCAAGGGAGTGGTGGAACCGGGAAACGCATTTGGGCTGGACAGCAGGTCATGCAGCTCCACCAGGAGGAAGTTGCCGACTCACGACTGTACCCACGACTGTGTGAGTGGCGGGCACGGTGAATGGGTGTACTGCTTGCTTGCTGGACGTTTATGAAGGAGTTGGTGCAGGTGCGCGGTGTGCCGGAAGCTGGGCAGCAGCTGTGTGGCGTCACTGGGGAGTGTGTCACCGTGCATGATGGTGAAATCAGTGTGGGAGGTGTGATGAAGCGTATGCCTGTCTTCATCGCTGCCCTTGAAGACCCGTGCCTGCTGGGGATTGACTTCCTCACGCAAGTAGGAGCGTGCATAGATTTCTGGGAGGGGAAGTTGAGGGTACAAAACCAGTAGGTGCCCTTGATCCTCAGGGGCGACGCTCGAAGTGAGGGAGTTATCAGTGGAGTTACATGGCTCACCAGGCGGCTGAAGTTACCCACTGTCGACAGGCGAGAAAGGATTTTCACTCAACCACCTCCACTACCCTGCCGGGGAGAGTGAGTGTACCAGGGGAGTGAACAAACCTGGGAGAACCAGGCGTAGACCTCTGAATAAATTCATATTTGCTGGTATGTTAGACGCACTTTTTTCTTGAAAAAAGTATGTAATAATTACCTTGCGTCTAACGCGGCAGTAATACAGATGCCTAGGCCTGTAAACCTATGCTTATAGGTGTGGAGTTGAAGCAGTAGTACACTGCGCACAAATATTGTTACTAATAATAAAATTCTCTCTCTCTCTCCTTCGCTTCCCTTCTCCCACTTCCCTGCCCTCCTCTTCCTTCCCTCCTTCCCTCCCCATTCCCTAACCTCCTCTCCCTTCCCTCTTCCCTCCCCCTTCTCTGCCCTCTTCTCATTTCACCCCTTCCCTCCTTCTCCCTGTTCCCTCCCTCCATCCATCCACCCTCTCTCTCTCTCTCTCTCTCTCTCTCTCTCTCTCTCTCTCTCTCTCTCTCTCTCTCTCTCTCTTCCCTGCCTTTTTCTCCTTTGTCCCTTATTTCTGACAGGTAAGGGGAGGGGAGGTGACAGGGAGGGAGGTTTGAGACAAGATAAAAGAGGAAGGGAGAGAAAAGGAAAGAGGGAAGGAATGAATATAAACGCGGAAAGGAGAATACATGGGGCAAGGAAGTGGAGGAAGGGTGAATGAAAAGGATGGGAGACTGGGGAGAAAGTAGAATGAATAAATATAAGCAGCAAGGATGAGGAGTGGGTGAAGAATTAGAGGGAGAGGAAGTATTGAAAAATAAGTTTTCTCTTTTCCTGCCCTATACTCCTTTACACTTTTCCTCCAACTATTTCCTTCGCATTTATGCTCCTTCCATCCATTTTAATTTTCAATCAGTCTCATTCAACTTGGCAATTATTAGGATAGTTCTTATTCTCTCTCTCTCTCTCTCTCTCTCTCTCTCTCTCTCTCTCTCTCTCTCTCTCTCTCTCTCTCTCTCTCTCTCTCTCACACACACACACACACACACACAGAGAGAGAGATAGAGAGAGAGAGAGAGAGAGAGAGAGAGAGAGAGAGAGAGAACACACACACACTCGGCGCGGTTTTAGTTGTGATGGTAGTACTACACAGCTACAGAGCTGCATCACATCAGATGTGAGGACAAAACACACTCTTTTAGGTTTTTTTGGCACCCACTCTCTTCCTGTTATTCATCAATGATATTCTAAATCAAACTACTTGTCCTATCAACTCTTACGCTGATGATACTACCCTGCACTTTTCCACGTCTTTTTCTAGAGGTCCAGCTTTTCATGAAGGGAAGGGAAACCACAAAACGCCTGACTTTTGATTTCTAAAATTTCTGATTGGAGCTGAGCAAATGCCTCAAAACTCAATTCCTCCATCTATCAACTTGACCCAACCTTCCAGACAACCATCCCCTCTTCTTTATTGACTCTCAACTGTCCCCCCTCTTCCACACTGAAAATCCTCGATCTGACCTTTACTTGTATTCTAAACTGGAAACTTCACATCTCATCTCTAGTTAAAGCAGCTTCTATGAAGATAGGTGTTCAGTGTCGTCTCTGTCAGTTTTTCTTACCCCACCCCCGACCGCAGCTGCTCTGTACAGGGGCTTTATTTGAGTTGTTATTTGAGTTTGCTTCACGTGTATGAGGGGGAGGGAGGGGTGCTTCCACTCACCGCTAATTTAGAGAGGGTGTAATCAAAAGCTTTTCGTCTTATCAACTTCTCTCCCCTAACTGATTATCTTCAGCCTCTCTCTCATCACAGCAATGTTGCAGCTCTTGGTATTTTCTACTGTTATTTTCATGCTAACTGCTCTTTTGATCTTGCTAACTGAAAACCTCCCATCCTTTTGCGGCCTCGCTGCACAAAACTTTCTTCTTTCTCTCATCCCTATTCTGTCCACCTCCCTAATGCAAAAGTTAACCAGTATTCTCAATCATTCATCCCTTTCTCTGGTAAAGTCTAGAACACCCTGCCTGTTTCTGTATTTCTTCCTTCCTATGACTTGAATTCTTTCAAGAGGGAGGTTTCAAGACACTTATTCTCTTTTTTATTAATCTATTTGACATCTCTATGAGAAGTGTTATTAAGTGAGCCTTTCTTTATATTAAGAGGACGTTCATCGTTTTTTGGGGGTGAAAATGGCTCATCTCATGAAAATGAGTTAAGTGCAGTTAAAAAATAACCCAAGATATGGCAACATTTCCCAGAATTTTTACAACGATGCGCGTGTTTTAAAGGTCTTAAAGCGCCGTTTAAAGGACCTTATGTAAACAAACATGAGCCCTTTAAAGTTCTACGTGCTTGCCACTACTTCACTAATTTTCTTTATTTTTTTCCAGTTAGAAAAAAGTTGCTTGTGATATCTGTCAGCTATTCTGCGCTGGTGGCGGGACACGATAAATATTTATAGTGTGCACTGTGCACAAGGCACGGAAAGGTAGGGGAAGGGGTGAGGTGCGCGCCTGTTTCACCCGTGTTTCATTCTCAAACTGCCATACATCCTTGACTGTAACATGCCAAGGCCCAAGAAGTGCATTGCGGAAATTCATGGTAAATACATATTTTTTCTTTTTTTATATATCGTCCTGAAAATCTCTACACACGCAAATAGGTATCATAGCTACTTCCTAGTAAAGTTTCATATAAATCGCCGCAGTGTTTAATTTTTCACCAAAAAAAGAATGAACGTCCCTTTAGAAATTGTGTTGCCCTTGCCCCTCTCTCTCACACACACACACACACACACACACACACACCACAATTATTTCTTCCACAACTTTATGATCAAACGTAAAAAAAATTCCACAAAACATGCTTGTAAAATAGGAGATGTGTCTTATGCAGAGGCGCTTCTAATACAGCGTCAAATACGTTATGTTCTGATATGTTGTAATGTGCATTTTCTTTTGTCATGTAATGTGTATTAGTTAGTCAGTGTGTGTTAGATAGTCTGGGCGACCATATTTATAGGGGGGATAGTGTTGCGTATATACCCATGTGTGTGTGTGTGTGTGTGTGTGTGTGTGAAGAGGGGGTGAGCGAGAGAAGAGTCGGGGGGGATGGCAAGACAGTGACAGTAAGTGTGTGTCGAATTGCTGTGGCATGTTAGAGTCAGTCAGATACCATAAGCCATGTCTGTGCAGTTTTGGTGAATAAACAGCATGTCTAGCTAGAGGCTGCGTCTCTCTCTCCTTCCCCCGCGTGTGCGACAACAGTGAGAGACCCCTTCAGGCTGGACAGTACGCTTCCCTCGTGAATGGGCTGCAGGGACCCAGTGGAATCTTTCCCCCAGGCCTCTGTGTGGCTTGGAAAGGTAGGAGTCGGCAAGAGCCCTCTCCCTCCTTTCAGTTCTTCTGTGCCCTCGGCTGTATGGTGCAGTAGACACCTGCCGAAACGATAATTACTCCCAGTGAGGTCTAAAGCACTGTTCAGGGGGTGCTGTGAACTTATCATTAAACCCAGCTGTGACCTCACTGAACGTTTCCCTTTGTGTCTCACAACACAAGGGGGCAGTCACAGCCTGCCTTCTAAAGACAACTCTCTTCCTCCACACAAAACTACAAGCACCTAATAACACATACACCCTTCACTCAAAAATTTTAAAATCATCATGGCGACTCCTACACCAGCCTCGGAGTCCCCATCTGGGGAGGGGACCATACGAGTAAATGTCCCCAGGTCGGACTGCCTTTCTGTCGACGACCCTAAGTGTCTTGACACCCCCCTCAACTTTTTCTTCATTAACTTCTGCAACATTCGCGGTCTAAGATCTAATTTTCAATCTGTAGAACACCACCTCTCCTCTTCTAAACCTCATTTTTTTTTCCTCACTGAAACTCAGGTGTCTGAGGCAACTGACAGTAGCCCCTTTTCTGTTCCCTCCTACTTTCTCTATCCTCATTTTCGATCCAAAGCTAGATGCTGCGTTTATGTGCGCAATGACTTAACCTGCTCTCGTGCCCACGCTCTTGAATCTTCCGAGTTTTCCACCATCTGGCTACGACTACAGAGTCACTCTCATACTAAATTTACCTGTGCTGTATACCTCTTACCTAACTCCTCTGACTATAAGAAATTCTTTGACTACTTAACTTCCAAAGTGGAGCACATTCTGACCCTCTTCCCTTTTGCAGAGATCTCCATTCTTGGAGACTTCTATGTTCACCACCAGCTTTGGCTTTCCTCTCCCTTCACTGACCATCCTGGTGAACTAGCCTACAACTTTGCTATCCTCCATGACCTAGAGCAATTGGTGCAACACCCTATTCGTATTCCTGACCGTCTTGGAGATACGCCCAACATTCTTGACCTTTTCCTGACCTCTAATCCTTCTGCTTATGCTGTCACCCTTTCTTCTCCGTTGGGCTCCTCCGATCACAATCTCATATCTTTATCTTGTCCTATCACTCCAATCCCTCCTCAGAATCCCCCTAAGCGAAGGTGCCTCTGGCGTTTTGCCTCTGCTAGTTGGGGGGACCTGAGGAGGTATTTTGCTGATTTTCCTTGGAATGACTACTGCTTCCGTGTCAGAGACCCGTCTTTGTGTGCTAAGTGCATAACAGAGGTGATAGTGTCTGGCATGGAGGCATACATTCCTCACTCTTTTTCTCGTCCTAAACCTTCTAAACCTTGGTTTAACACAGCTTGTTCTCGTGCTATACATGATAGAGAGGTGGCCCACAAAAGGTACTTAAGCCTTCCATCACCAGAATCTCATGCACTTTATATTTCTGCCCGGAACCATGCCAAGTCTGTTCTCCAACTTGCCAAAAACTCCTTCATTAACAGAAAATGTCGAAACCTTTCAAGATCTAACTCCCCTCGTGATTTCTGGCATCTAGCCAAAAATATCTCCAATAACTTACTTTGCTTCTTCTTCTTTCCCTCCTCTATTTCAACCAGATGGCACCACTGCTATCACATCTATTTCTAAAGCTGAACTCCTTGCTCAAACCTTTGCTAAAAACTCTACCTTGAACGATTCTGGGCTTGTTCCTCCCTCTCCTCCACCCTCTGACTACTTCATGCCACGTATTAAAATTCTTCGCAATGATGTTTTCCATGCCCTCGCTGGCCTAAACCCTCGGAAGGCTTATGGACCTGATGGGGTCCCTCCTATTGTTCTCCGAAACTGTGCCTCCGTG
>NC_087171.1:5913266-5968266 GCF_035594125.1 Scylla paramamosain | reverse complement strand
AAGGAAAGATGCTGATGAGGTTGCCTGTAGTGACTTGGAGGGTGTGCAGGGGCTGAGTGAGCAAGGGATGTTGTGTATCTAACTGACTGGGGCGTACGGGCATACGGAATCTGAAGACGGCCAGTGCCGATGCGAGGCAGTTCCTGTGTAATGAATATCATATTTAGGGTAAATATTAAGAAGAGTCGCGCGGCCCTATTTCCTGTCTTTTTTTCGGCCTCAACTCATAATGGGGACCTGGTGGGAAAGCGGGGTTTTCGGGTGGGGAAAGCAAAAATAGAGCCAGATACCGCCTCTTACCACCAAAAATAAACAGAGCTGCCTACTACTACTGCTGCTGCAGCTCTATTTCATATTTACCGGTTTAGTTAGGTTAGGATGCTAGCAGCAATACCAAGATCAAGAACATGGTGGCCATCACAGCAACAAAAACAGCAGCAGTAGTAGGCAGCTCCCTATTTATTTTTGGTGGTAAGAGGCAGTATTTGGCTCTATTTTAGCTTTTCCCACCAGGAAACCCTGCTTTCCAGCAAGATCTCGAACATTGTAGGGGGTAGGAGATGAAAAAAATAGGAAATAGGGTCATGCGACTCTTCTTAACATTTAGTGTTATGCCATCTTTTTGAAGATCGAACTTATCTAGTTAGATCTCTTGCTGCATGGTTTCCTGCATTACTCTCATTTCCTTTGTATCTTAATGCTCAACAATTTTTTTTTTTAATGTTTGTTTTCTTTTTGTGTGTGTGTATGTAAAGGACCTGTCTCATGGAAATGAGCACTATTTGATATATGAGATGCTTTTGACATTTATGATATTTTGTTGACAATATTTTGTTTGGAAGTACACCTGTTTTGAAGGTGTTACTATCTATAGTGGATCCAGACTAACTTGGTACTTGGCTGTACCTGTCTGTGCTATTGCAGCCTCAACCCCAGAGTGACTTGACTTGACCTGGGCCAGCAGGGTGCAGTCTGGGGGATTCACATGTCTAGGAAATAGGTGGCAGCAGTGCTGCATGGCCTTTATGTGTTGCCAAGTGTACTGAAAAATATACAACATTGTATAATCAAATTAAAAAAAAATAAAAAACATGCAGTTGTATATAACAACTTATAATTTTGGGATGAGTAATGCAATGGATTACAGTATGAGCAAGAGAGGGAGATCATCATGTGCCTGTCAACTATGAACATGACAACAATGTGGGACAGGTACAGTCAACACCCTGAGTACCAAGTTAGGCTGGATTCACTGTAATAATAATAGACCATACTGTGAGTGCTTAGAGCCCAGGCCCAGAGACCTTTCCATATTGCATACCATATCCTCTTGCTTAAAGACCTTGTTACATGATCTGTGATTAGGTGGTGATTCAGTATAAGAATGGAGAATGCATAGAGAGTGATCATGTTGATGTGCAGAACTGAAGCACCATCCTTGCTCAAGTACTGTAGTTTCTTGGATGATACAAAATTCTATCTGAACCATGCTCATCAATGAAACTGCTGAGAAGTGTGCTTGGCCCCCACCCTTGCTCACTGTTCATGTGACTAGGCCTCTAGGAGAACAGTAACTGCTAGCTCATCATTGAAAACCTTAGCAACCTGAGGAAACCTTGAACCTGAGCCAGCTAAGATATAGACAAGAATGTAACCACTGAGTGTAGACGCCGTCACGTCTATGAGGGATCAGGATGACAAATGACCCTGTTGTTTACTCGCTTTAATGTGGTTAACCTGTAGTGACAATTAATTTGACATCAGCACAAGTATTGAAATACAATAAAACATTCGCATGCACGTAAGGCACATAAGCATCATAAAGAGATAGCATTTCATTGTAATAAGGAGCGATGTGATAATAATATATGATGGTTTACACCTTAACAAGCAGTCAGAATAATAGAGACACAAATGCAATACATATATAATAATATTCAATATTCAGTGTACTTTGACTTAACCAAAATGCAACACTTGAGACTATGAGGGTTGGTGTTTGAGAGTCTAGGGTTTATGGAGAAAACAGAGTGAGTCATGACACCTCTCTCTGAAGCCTGGACACAATCTGCCCCCTTCTGAGGCTGATGGGCCAGATATGCGACCCTGACCCACGTAAACACAACCCTCACTACCTCTCTACAGCTAAGCTAGTTCTTCTCACACAACTTCAGTACAGCAATTAACTACTATAATGAATGCAGTTTCCTTAATTTCTACTCTTTCCTTAGTGTTACATATGCTTCGTATTAGTCTCTTGCCACCAGCCTCACAGAACCTTGTGAGGCGACACAGCTGGCGACTACACTGAGTAAATAAGCTGTGTGTGTGTTTATTTAGCTCTAGTATAGAGAATGTAGTATTTTCTTCAATTGATATACATTTTTTGCATTCATCACTTCTTCCTTTCATCCATTCCGCATCTATATTTACATAAGTGGAGAAAAAATTGTAGAATGCCTTTGTTTACTTCCTCTGTGTTACTTGTCAATTTATGTTGTACTGTAATTGTTTTCCCCTCTCTTTTCCATTTTCAATTATCAGAAGTCATATGTTATTCAGTCTTTCCTTACATGTCAAGTCACTCAGCCTTGGCATTTTCTTAATTGTTTCTTGGTATTTTTTTCAGTTTCTTCACATGTTTTCTGATATGCAGGGAACACAATTTTTTTATGTGACAATATCAGTCTTATCTTTTATATTGATGATTTTGTTTATACTTTATTTGTTTAGGAAGTAGAATGTCATTTTTATGTTCCTTAACATTTTATGTGTGTCTTCAAGTATTTATTTGTTCATTTATTTGTGTGGGTTCATTGATTTTCATTATTACATTATTTTTCTTTTCATGTATTCATGAGAGGTTTTTTCACTTTTCCCATTTCCATTACCTGAAATCTTGTTGTATCAAACTCCATTTTACAATCTTGTACTCCATTTGAATATATTATTTAAATAATTGCAGATTTTCAGTGTCTATGGGTCCTTATATCTTAGCAATATTGCATCATCAGCAGATACTTACATATTTGTGTCTCTATTGAAGCACAATTTGTATTTAATAGAAACATTGCTGGTGTCAGAACCAATGCCTGTTGTATTCTATATGTCACTTCTTTCCACTTCAATTTTTCATCTCATAATACTATTCTCATCTCTCTTCCTTGCAGGTATAGGAACACTTACTAATCTGGTATCATTGGGAACTTTAGGATGCTGGATGAGTGATCTTCCTAATTTACATATTGGTTAGGATAAAAATACACTGAACCCAACAGCTAACCATTGTATCCTACCTTTGAAATAGGCTGTAAATGAATACAATTTGGTCAATAATGAGAAAAAAAAAATCAAATGAAAATCAATTAAAATTTTAATGAAGCACAGGTGTTTCACAGACACACTGCTGTTAATTTTTTTTTTTCCTCAGAAGTTCAGTCTTGTTTATCATGAACAGGATACAGTATTTGCAATTTACATAAAAAGAAGCACTTCTTTATGTCAGTGATTATTAGATGAGTACTTGCTGGGTCAATGATGGTTTACATAGTACTTTTTTTTCTTCCAGTTTTCCACTTTCCTTTAATATCCTCCAGCATTTTTCAGATTTTCTAATAGGCTTTAATGAGGCACTGTGTGTGTGTGTGTGTGTGTGTGTGTGTGTGTGTGTGTGTGTGTGTGTGTGTGTGTGTGTGTGTGTGTGTGTGTGTGTGAGATGGTTGATCCAGCATCTTCATCCAAGCTGCCAAATACCTATATAGAAATACATGTATAAGGAAAATTGCATTCAAATGTGCACTTTTATTTCAGAGTGGAGACATAATGGGGAATCATCTGGCTGGTATTGCTCCATCACAAATCTCACCAGTTGAGACATACTTGTCTGATCTTCCTGACATCCAGTATGAATCAAGGTCAGTGGACTATAGTTTAAAATTTGACATGATTAGGTAAATATTGAATGGATTTGCTTTATAATGCAACTCAGAAAATTTTGTAGTATTTGAAATAAGTGCTTACAGCTGTGTAAAATGTTTTGGGTCTGTAGGATCACTGCTAATTGTAACATAACTACTGCTTTACTGAATGCTTGTGTTAGTGTAACAAACACCACTATGATATATCTACAATCAGGTTTCCAAACATTTCACATTTCAGCCTTGATACTGAATATTAGATTGGTCACCTTTCCCATTCCTACTTTTCTCCTTAGCATGGGTACACCACCAACCACCAGTTTACTGGCTCCCATGATTTTCAAGCCTTGCTGGCATAAACATTTTGTTGAACCAGTGGATAATTCATAAACAGACCTCATGCACTTATTGTAGCATGGAGGTTGACAAAAAATATGCATCTGTTGTGAGACGAGTTGATATGATATATAGATTTAAACATAGCAAAATAATGTACCCATTAAATTTTATTCAGAGCTAACTACTTACCAGAAAATCTGAAGGTATAAAGAAAAATGCTGCTGCTCCACTCTTATTTGGGTCCATCTACAGACTCACCTCCAGTGTTATTGCTTTGTTTTGTAATGTATGTCGGTGATATTAGCGTAGTATTTTACTATCCTGTTGCTGTTGAATTATAATTAAATTAAGTTGAGATGTTTGTAAAAGTTTTCATGGGGATTTTTCTTGGGGCACACAACAAGATAAAATTGTAATGTATTCATATGTATTAAAAAGTTCTTTTAATGTTACTTGATGCATAAAATGTAATGTGTTTGTTGGAGATACACCTCCAGGAAGATGATACATCAAGGTTCAAAGAAATATCTTATTACTGCCAGCAGGCAGCGAAGGTTATTTCAGACCCTCACGATGACACGAATCACTTATTGAATCCGTTTGAATCTGGCTGGATCTGCTTGAATTCTGTCAAAACCTGAAGACATACATTAATGATCTTAGACAATATTCTATATGAATAATTTGTGTAATTTTTTTTTATTTTATTTTTTTTATGTAGGAGGGACATTGGCCAAGGGCAACAAAAATCCAATAAAAAAATGCCCACTGAAATGCCAGTCCCATATAAGGGTCCAAAGTGGTAGTCAAAAACTGAAGGATAAGTGTCTTGAAACCTCCCTCTTGAAGGAATTTAAGTCATAGGAAGGTGGAAATACAGAAGTAGCCAGGGAGTTCCAGAGTTTATCAGAGAAAGGGATGAATGATTGAGAATACTGGTTAACTCATGCATTAGAAAGGTGGACAGAATAGGGGTAAGAGAAAGAAGAAAGTCTTGTGCAGTGAGGCTGTGGGAGGAGGGGAGGCATGCAGTTAGCAAGATCAGAAGAGCAGTTAGCATGAAAATAGCGGTAGAAGACAGCTAGAGATGCAACATTGCGGCGATGAGAGAGAGGCTGAAGACAGTCAGTTACCAGAAAGGAGCTAATGAGACAAAAAGCTTTTGATTCCACCCTGTCTAAAAGAGCAGTATGAGTGGAATCCCCCCAGACATGTGAAGCATACTCCATACATGGACAGATAAGGCCCTTGTACAGAGTTAGCAGCTGGGGGGGTGAGAAAAACTGGCGGAGACGTCTCAGAATGCCTAACTTCATAGAGGCTGTTTTAGCTAGAGATGAGATGTGAAGTTTCCAGTTCAGATTATAAGTAAAGGACAGACCGAGGATGTTCAGTGTAGAAGAGGGGGACAGTTGAGTGTCATTGAAGAAGAGGGGATAGTTTTCTGGAAGGTTGTGTCGAGTTGATAGATGGAGGAATTAAGTTTTTGAGGCGTTGAACAATACCAAGTTTGCTCTGCCCCAATCAGAAATTTTAGAAAGATCAGAATTCAAGCGTCCTGTGGCTTCCCTGCATGAAATGTTTACTTCCTGAAGGGTTGGACGTCTATGAAAAGATGTGGAAAAGTGCAGGGTAGTATCATCAGCATAGGAGTGGAGAGGACAAGAAGTTTGGTTTAGAAGATCATTAATGAATAATAAGAAGAGAGTGGGTGACAGGACAGAACCCTGAGGAACACTGTTAATAGATTTAGGGGAAGAACAGTGACCGTCTACCACAGCAGCAATAGAACGGTTAGAAAGGAAACTTGAGATGAAGTTACAGAGAGAAGAATAGAAGCTGTAGGAGGGTAGTTTGGAAATCAAAGCTTTGTGCCAGACTCTATCAAAAGCTTTTGATATATCCAAGGCAATACCAAAAGTTTCACCAAAATCTCTAAAATAGGATGACCAAGACTCAGTAGGGAAAGCCAGAAGATCACCAGTAGAGTGGCCTTGACAACCCATACTGGCGATCAGATAAAAGGTTGTGAAGTGATAGATGTTTAAGAATCTTCCTGTTGAAGATAGATTAAAAAATTTTAGATAGGCAGGAAATTAAAGCAATAGGACGGTAGTTTGAGGGATTAGAACAGTCACCCTTTTTAGGAACAGGTTGAATGTAGGCAAACCTTCAGCAAGAAGGAAAGGTAGATGTTGACCGACAGCGCTGAAAGAGTTTGACTAGGCAAGGTGCAAGCACGGAGGCACAGTTTCGGAGAACAATAGGAGGGACCCCATCAGGTCCATAAGCATTCCGATGATTTAGGCCAGCAAGGGCATGGAAAACATCATTGTGAAGAATTTTGATAGGTAGCATGAAGTAGTCAGAGGGTGGAGGAGAGGGAGGAACAAGCTCAGAATCGTCCAAGGTAGAGTTTTTAGCAAAGGTTTGAGTGAAGAGTTCAGCTTTAGAAATAGATGTGATAGCAGTGGTGCCATCTGGTTGAAATAAAGGAGGGAAAGAAGAAGAAGCAACGTTATTGGAGATATTTTTGGCTAGATGCCAGAAGTCACGAGGGGAGTTAGATCTTGAAAGGTTTTGACACTTTGTTAATGAAAGAGTTTTTGGCTAGTTGGAAAACAGACTTGGCATGATTCCGGGCAGAAATATAAAGTGCATGAGATTCTGGTGATGGAAGGCTTTAAATACCTTTTGTGGGGACCTTCTCTATCATGTATAGCACGAGAACAAGCTGTGTTAAACCAAGGTTTGGAGGGTTTAGGTCGAGAAAAAGAGTGAGGAATGTACGCCTCCAAGCCAGACACTATCATCTCTGTTATGCGCTCAGCACATAAAGATGGGTCTCGGACACGGAAGCAATAGTCATTCTAAGAAAAATCAGCAAAATACCTCCTCAGGTCCCCCAAACTAGCAGAGGCAAAATGCCAGAGGCACCTTCGCTTAGGGGGATCCTGAGGAGGGATTGGAGTGATAGGACAAGATACAGATATGAGATTGTGATCAGAGGAGCCCAATGGAGAAGAAAGGGTGACAGCATAAGCAGAAGGATTAGAGGTCAGGAAAAGGTCAAGAATGTTGGGCGTATCTCCAAGATGGTCAGGAATACAAGTAGGGTGTTGCACCAATTGCTCTAGGTCATGGAGGATAGGAAAGTTGAAGGCTAGTCCACCAGGATGGTCAGTGAAGGGAGAGGAAAGCCAAAGCTGGTGGTGAACATTGAAGTCTCCAAGAATGGAGATCTCTGCTGTAAAAGGGAAGAGGGTCAGAATGTGCTCCACTTTGGAAGTTAAGTAGTCAAAGAATTTCTTATAGTCAGAGGAGTTAGGTGAGAGCTATACAGCACAGATAAATTTAATTTGAGGGTGACTCTGTAGTCGTAACCAGATGGTGTAAAACTTGGAAGATTCAAGAGCGTGGGCACGAGAGCAGGTTAAGTCATTGCGCACATAAATGCAACATCCAGCTTTGGATCGAAAATGAGGATAGAGAAAGTAGGAGGGAACAGAAAAGGGGCTACTGTCAGTTGCCTCAGACACCTGAGTTTCAGTGAGGAAAAGAAGATGAAGTTTAGAAGAGGAGAGGTGGTGTTCTACAGATTGAAAATTAGATCTTAGACTGCGAATGTTGTAGAAGTTAATGAAGAAAAAGTTGAGGGGGGTGTCAAGACACTTAGGGTCGTCGACAGAAAGGCAGTCTGACCTGGGAACATTTATGGTCCCCTCCCCAGATGGGGACTCCGAGGCTGGTGTAGGAGTCGCCATGATAATTTTGAAATTTTTGAGTGAAGGGTGTGTGTTTTATTAGGTGCTTGTAGTTTTGTGTGGAGGAAGAGAGTTGTCTTTAGAGGGCAGGCTGTGACTGCCCCCTTGTGTTGTGAGACACAAAGGGAAATGTTCAGTGAGGTCACAACTGAGTTTAATGATAAGTTCATGGCACCCCCTGAACGGTGCTTTAGACCTCACTGGGAGTAATTATACAGTAATTAATACAGGTATGATTCTGCACATTATTTATAGGATAATGTATTCTTACACAGACAATTGTTACACTTACGTGTTTGGGTCTTGGGGTAATCATTAAGTAACGTGCACGCCCTTTCTGACAGGTGCTCTAGGTAGGTCTATCTACTTCTGTCTCTGCAGCAACACACATCCTCTCTGCACGAGTGTCCTCAGCAGTGTCCCTATCGTCCTCAGTTACTGCCTGGGTTCCTACCCTGTCTATCGTTATCCATTAGCGACGGCGATAAGGCTGGCCTCATCTTAGCCTCATGTCATAACAAGCATCCTTCATCTCCTTACATCAACAGTACCTCAACACTGACCGTACAAGGAATTCGCTGACTTAGGCCTTGTCTTGGTCCTCGCCCTGATCCCCAGGTCCTTTCCTTCCTCATCGACAAACTTGCTTGCACAACAACAACTTCTTTCACCTGCTTGCTTGTAACAGTCTAGTCAGTTCTGTTATAATCTAAAGTTTACAGAAAATATAAGTCCAATACTAATGTTACTCAGATGTGGCTTATCAAATAAATTGAAGACATTGGAGGTGGGAATTTTGTGTACAAACATTCATATTTATGATGTTTTGCATTTTATGACTGTGATAGCATATTGGTCTTTTGCCTAACAGCTTCAGAATCAAGTGTTTTCAGCTGCTGCCTCTGCTGCTGTCTGGTTTAAACACATTTGTAAGCTGTTATCATTATTTTGTCCTGTGATCAAGAAACAAAGTATGGGAGATACAAAGAAGAGGAGTAAAATTTTTTATTTGGAGAGGCCAGCATCAGTGCCAAGTGAGAGACAGGCTGACTGAGCCACATCTCACTCAGCAATAAGGATACAAGAGCTACCATCCAATCAGTAATGAGGTTACAAAAGTAGCTTAGGATTTTAGTTGCAAGCTAGGAATAAGTTAACTACAGTGAGGATTTTTCCAGTGTGTCTTACAGAAATTCACAGGAATTTAATTAATTCTTAGTGTGATGTTACAAGAAGACCAAAAGTGCCACCTATGTTGAAGGAGAAATCTAATCAAGCTTACTATTCTAGGTAATTTAGTTTTTGTAAGTCACAGAGATACTGATTACTAAGTTTTGGTTGATTTCAGTTTGGGAAGCACCAGGTTCCTCAAGGTTGCCAAGTGTAAGACATGGGAAGGTCTTGTAGTGGTGAAGGTGTTTGTTATCCATGACCCAACGCTACAACATCAGCTCTTCACATATAAAAAGAAAATTGAAGATGTCTCAACAAAACTGATAACAGCACCCAACTGTCTGCAGTTTCAGTACTTGAAGGTAAATTTAGCTCTTTTGTTTTTATTTTTTTTTTGGTAATTTGATTAGGATAATAATGATTTCTCATCATTATTAGCAATAAATGCATCTTTTTGATAGCAGTTATATTATGATAGCAGGTCCATCATATTATATAGATGCACTTTTCATATCATAGAAGTTGATTGTCCCTTAATTAAGAGCTATTTATCTATTCCTATCATGCCAGTCTAACATCCCCTGCATAGGAGAATGGCCAAATAAGGTGGTCATATGCACACTATCTCATAATCACACCAACAAGCATTCCCAAAGAATATAATCAAATCAGATGTCATTAAGGCTTCTAGGTGGGAGAAGAGTAATCTTCATCAACCACACTGCATTATTCCCACCATTTCCAGATCTGTCCACATCAGAACCTGACAGTACAATGGAATTAATTTCCCCCAGCAATCCTTTATAGACCCATCCAGTTTCTCAGTTCTGACAGCTAATCAAGCTTTAAAAGAAAAAAAGAAAAAAAAGTGATCGGACAGTGAACTATCAATTAGAATTAATATTGAAACGGTAACAATCTATTGTTTGTGTGCACTTTCACTGTTCTGTGTCATGAGTGTTCATGCTGTTCATTGGTTTAAGAAAGTTATGAAAATGTTTAAAGCTCAAAACAATTTTCTTTTAAAGTGTATGGTGGTTAATTTTGACTGAAAGAGTTTTTAGAAACTTTGTCTTTCAGGTAACAGAGAAGGCTGGATTGATGATCAGACAATATGTGAAGAGTAACTTGTATGACAGACTTTCAACAAGACCCTTTCTTACTTGCATAGAAAAGAAGTGGATTGCTTTTCAGCTTTTGTATGCTCTAAAGCAAGCTCATCAGCAGGGGGTAAGTTGGATGCAACATTTTGTTTGTAGATAATTTATCATGATTGTGAATTTTCAAGCATTGTTAAAAAAATGCATTTATGAAGTTTTTATTATCTTTAGTTAAGAATTTGGATGGATTCTTTATTGAGTTGCCCTGATAGAGTTTAATGTAATGTGATGAATATAAACATGCAAATGAAAGTGAAGTCACAGGTTTCAGTAGCTTCTATTTACAAGACACTGTGGAGTTTTACTTTTGAATTTAATACACAAACAGTAAACATGTAAAATGTTACTCAGAACATATTTTTTGAGCATGACTTTGTTGAAGCTACTAATATGAGATGATCACTTGAATGATGAAAGAATATTAAAGGAGTACTAGTAAGAAAGTTGTCAGTAGAGATGGAGCATTTGGACAAACAAGAACAATGGTTGCTGGCCTCCTCTTTATGGGGTTCTTCTGTTGGGGAGTGGGACATTAGAGAAAGAAGTAGATAGTATGAAGGTGAAATGCAAGGACATGAGCATATTACAATTTTTTTTGTGGTCATTATTGTTGAGGGGAGAGATTGGCATCAGAATATAAGTAGATACATTAATAGATTAAGAAATAGTTGATTGTTGTATTTATGAGTATTTTAATTACTTAAAGAAATAGTTGATTGTTGTATTCATGAGTGTTTTAATTACCTGTATGTACTCATGTTATCATGTTGAAGTTGTTGGGATAATTTTGATTTCCAACCAAATTACATGATGATTGTGACATAGGAAAGATACTTGTAGCAAAAATTATAGGATTCTTGTAGGTTTGACTACTATGTCCATATATGAGTCACAAAAGTCTCAGAATTTATGTACATGTCAACTCTCTCGTATCACACAACATGTACTTTGTGCATGCATTGGCATAAACATAAACAGATTTTGAATTTCATTCTGTATGTAAGCCCCATTAAATAGAGTTGTTATAGCATTGGTATTAATCAATATGATTAATTTATTTAATAAAATATTTTAGATATATGTATCTTTTTTTTTTAATGTAGGAGGGACACTGGCCAAGGGCAACAAAAATCCAATAAAAAAAGCCCTCTGAGATGCCAGTCCCAGAAAAGGGTCCAAAGCGGTAGTCAAAAATTGAAGGATAAGTGTCTTGAAACCTCCCAGAGAAAGAGGTAAATGATTGAGAATACTGGTTAACTCTTGCATTAGAGAGGTGGACAGAATAGGGGTGAGAGAAAGAAAAAAGTCTTGTGCAGCAAGGCCATGGGAGGAGGGGAGGCATGCAGTTAGCAAGATCAGAAGAGCATTTAGCATGAAAATAGCAGTAGAAGACAGCTAGAGATACAATATTGCAGCGATGAGAGAGAAGCTGAAGACAGTCAATTAGAGGAGAGGAGTTGATGAGACGAAAAGCTTTTGATTTCACCATGTCTAGAAGAGTGGTATGAGTGGAAACCCCCCCCAGACATGTGAAGCATACTCCATACATGGATGGATAAGGCCCCAGTACAGAGTTAGCAGCTGGGTAGGGGGCTGAGAAAAACTGATGGAGACGTCTCAGAATGCCCAACTTCATAGAAGCTGTTTTAGCTAGAGATGAGATGTTAAGACAGTTAAGGCAGTTGCTGGAAAATTTAGTCTAGCTATATACATTGATGTGAGATCAGAGCTATTTTCAAAAATGTTTGTGCAAACAGGTTTACCATGGTGATGTGAAGCTCGAAAATGTTATGGTATCTTCATGGAACTGGCTGTTGCTGGCTGACTTTGCCACCATCAAGCCCACAACATTACCAGAAAATGACCCTGCAGACTTCACATACTTTTTTGATACATCTCGCAGACGGACATGTTATCTTGCACCAGAAAGGTTTGTACATTGCATTTCATGCTTGATAAGTAACACTGGTGGATGGTATGCACCCTTATTAATCAAAAAACATCAAAAAATTATATTATTAATGGAAATTTTCAAGAATATGTGGAATTACTATTAAATGGTTATAACCAAAGAGGCCAGTATCATAATTACAATAAAATATATCGTGATACCTTAGCCAGTAAATTGCAACCTCATTAAGCATAAGAAAATTCTTAGCCATCTAAGATGTACAGATGTCAGCTTAATTTCAGAAACCACTCAAGTTTCAAGTGATGCCTGCTGACCTCAATGTTTAAATTACCCTTAAAGCTTGATATTTGTATAGTTTTGAATGTGCTTAATTTCAACAAATGATAAGGTGCTCAAATTATTGGTAATTTACTGAGAGATTACTATATTGCCAGCCATTGGAATAACAAATTTTCATTAACACTCATTAATTCACCAGGTTCTCAGGTGCTCTCCAAACTGAGTCCCAACATGCAGTGATGGATGTAAAAGATAAAGATGTCCTCACACCAGCTATGGATGTATTCTCTGCTGGGTAAGAACATTATGTATGCTTATGAATGCAGTGTTGATGTTACCTCTGAGATAACTGCTCTTCATACATTTTCTTATCTTGAAAAGCACAAAGAGAATTTCATATTTCTCTTTTGTGTGTCTTGCAGATGTTGTCTTGCTGAATTGTTTACAGAGGGTCATGCTCTGTTTGATCTGACTCAACTGTTGGCTTACCGAGTGGGAGACTACCATCCCACCAAGGTGCTGGACAAGATTGATGATCCACGAGTGAAGGTAAAACTCCTCACCAGTTATGCCCCTCTTTCCCTAGTCTCTCTCTCTCTCTCTCTCTCTCTCTCTCTCTCTCTCTCTCTCTCTCTCTCTCTCTCTCTCTCTCTCTCTCTCTCTCTCTCTCTCTCTCTCTCTCTCTCTCTCTCTCTCTCTCTCTCTCTCTCTCTCTCTCTCTCTCTCTCTCTCTCTCTCTCTCTCTCTCTCTCTCTCTCTCTCTCTCTCTCTCTCTCTCTCTCTCTCTCTCTCTCTGTGTGTGTGTGTGTGTGTGTGTGTTTAGTATCTAGAGCAGTCTCTTTGTGTTACCTCATTGGAAGACCTTTAGGTCTACAGATCCAGTCAGTCCATCCATGTCTCTCTTTCTTGAGTAAAAGCTCATGATCATATAGTAGTACATGATGATCTTTTAAATCCAAGTTTACATTTTATAGTAAACTAGTCCTTTCTAGGAATTTCATCCGCCTGTCCTTCAAAATTCTTTCACAACTTTTGTAATGACATATTTTAGTGATATTTGTACACAATTCAGTGGCTTCTCTGCTTCTGCATATGAATTGGCAAAATGTCTCTCAGAAGGAGTTCATTGCTCATAGAGACCAGTCTATGTATTAAATTGTGACATTACACCCCATCCCTTTGCTCAAGGAGGACAGCAGTTGTCCCTATCATGAAAAAAAATCCTTAGTGACCAATGTGGGGTTTGAACTTATGTCTGTTAAATGGCAGACGAGGATGCTTTCCACTGAACTATGGGGCAGTGTGTGTGTGTGTGTGTGTGTGTGAAGTTCTTCCTGTTGACAAAAAATAGTGTATGCCTCACCATGAAATGTGGTAAACTGATGAGATATTGTTACAACCAGAAATTCCTGCCCTGCAGACGAGGATGCCTTTCACTGAACTATGGGGCAATGTGTTTGTGTGTGTAATAATAATAATAATAATAATAATAATAATAATAATAATAATAATAATAAACAGTTTATTGTTTAGGCAATTAACAAACTGAAAATGTACAAAGGGGGTGGGGAAATACTTAAACTTTATCCTAAAGCTAAGTCTAATCTAGAAGGGAAATACTATTGATTGATGGCTCGCACCATGGTGGGAATCGCGCTGAGTCTGTACCGGTCCGTGCGCGGCGCCTTTAGGGGCGTTACCTTGTTGTGGTGTCTGGTGGCACGGACGGGGTGAGGCGCATCAGGCGGCAGCATGTGTCTGAGACATGGATGATGCAGCAGTCCCCTTGCAAACTTTTCCAGAGCCTCTCAGTGCCTGGTGGATAGTCTGGACAGACTCAGAGTAGTCAGGGCTTCATCACAGGTGGTGTAGGCAGGGCCAAGGATGACCCTGCATGCCCTTTTCTGCACATTCTCCAGCTGTAGCTGTTGAGTGTGTGTGAGGGAGGAGGACCACGCTGGGGAAGCATACATGAGTTTGGGGAGGATAAAAGTGAGGTACACCCCCCTTAACTTGTCTGTCGGCGTCCCCAGCGACCTGAGTCTGTGCAGCATGTACAGCCTGTATGTAGCGGATCTTACAGTGCTGGTGACATGCTGTTTCCAGGTCAGCTGGTCGTCCACTGTGACTCCGAGAAGCTTGGCACATTGGACCAACTGGAGGGGGTGAGGGCCCACTGTGAGCTGGGGAGGGGGCACTGGTACAGAGGAGGTACAGAAATGCATCACCACAGTTTTGCTGTGGTTGATGGTCATCCTGCTCTCCTCCGTCCACGTCTGCAGTCGCTCCAGAGTTGCTTGCAGTGGCGAGTAGTCCGGGTTCTTGTTGGAAACTGGGACACCCACGGTGCAGTCGTCCACATAGTTCCAGCGATGGGGGTGTCAGTAAGGGCGTCGTTGATGATGTGTGTGTGTGTGTGTGTGTGTGTGTGTGTGTGGGTGTGTGTGTGTGCGTGCATGTGTGCGTGTCAAATTCTTCCTGTTGACAAAAATAGTGTATGCCTCACCATGGGATGTGGTAAACTGATGAGATATTGTTACAACCAGAAATTCCTGCCCCTCCTGCCTCAAACTAGGCTAGCTTTCCCAAGTCACCACCTATGTGACTTGGTGTGGGATTTCATATGGGTTACAAGGTCCTATTTTTTGACTCTTGCATCCTTTACATAGACAGTCAACTCTAGGTTACATGAATGAGGTTGTCAGCCTGTTTCACCCAGCTGCAGGCAAGGGAATATTATAACAACAACTGCCAAACCACTCCAACAGCTGGGAAGAATCATTAACCATTTTCTAGGGAGGAACAATCACAACAAGGGACACACACTTAAGAGGTTGAGGTATAACACCTTATTGGAAAATCGCCTTCGAATAGCAAATCCAACCTGCTGTCCAATGAAGTATTACATCCTCCAGCCGAGTAGTGTCATTTCTGGATGGCAGGCCTCGAGAGGGCCTGAGAAGGGAGTAAAGTTTCACTACACAGCTATGCACGTAACATCCTCTGCGGCCGAACACCCTACAGGAGGCTTGACCAGCATTTAACAAAACACTGTGTACACAGACAAACTGCCCACAAAAGAAACAGGAGGGTCCCTGACCGCTCACTGTCACCGGGTACTGGACTCATGAGATGAGGAGTCACGTGGTAATGTACACAGAGTGTTTTGCAAAGAAAGGCACTCACAAGCAGGTTGATGGAGAGATTTAATACTATGCATATTAAAAGCAGGGGTGTAGTGCTGTAAGTTACTTAAATACCCCTTAAAGCAACTGGCCCTTCTAGCTGTATCCCGCCCAGTCTCCTCTGAACACACTGCTTACCACAATATGTCTGTCTCTCGTAAGATGTGGATTATGGCTGACTTGGAAGTGTGGGAAGGTGAAGTAAAATGCTCTCCCACTCTGCTACAATGGATGGGGAGGTTGTACAAGAGATGGGGGTGGGCTGGTGACATTCACACACACACACACACCTGCTGCCTCACATTACACTACTAGTGGGCACAATAAAACAGTTACTTTTTTAAAATCCTTGTGACTGAACAAAGGGGCCTGGATGAATACTGATTATGCTTTCATCAAGGGCAACTCTTCTGGTATAAACTCTCTCTCTCTCTCTCTCTCTCTCTCTCTCTCTCTCTCTCTCTCTCTCTCTCTCTCTCTCTCTCTCTCTCTCTCTCTCTCTCTCTCTCTCTCTCTCTCTCTCTCTCTCTCTCTCTCCCTCCCTCCCTCCCTCCCTCCATCCCTCTCCCTCTCCCTCCCTCCCTCCCTCCCTCCCTCCCTCCCTCCCTCCCTCCCTCCCTCCCTCCCTCTCTCTCTCTCTCTCTCTCTCTCTCTCTCTCTCTCTCTCTCTCTCTCTCTCTCTCTCTCTCTCTCTCTCTCTCTCTCTCTCTCTCTCTCTCTCTCTCTCTCCCTCCCTCCCTCCCTCCCTCCCTCCCTCCCTCCCTCCCCCCTTCCTTCCCCCCCCTCTCTCTCTCTCTCTCTCTCTCTCTCTCTCTCTCTCTCTCTCTCTCTCTCTCTCTCTCTCTCTCTCTCTCTCTCTCTCTCTCTCTCTCTCTCTCTCTCTCTCTCTCTCTCTCTCTCTCTCTCTCTCTCTCTCTCTCTCTCTCTCTTCTCATCCTTCCTTCTTCATTCTTACTTCTCACTTCTTACTCTCCTGCTACTTATGCCCTACATTACATTAACTAATCAGTAACATGAAAATATTTATTCCTGTATTTGCTTTCTGAACAGGCCATGGTTGAACACATGATACAGAGAGATCCCAGCACCAGGCAAAGCATAAATCAGTATCTGGATCAGGAACGAGGACTTGCATTTCCTGAGCACTTCTACTCCTTTTTGTGGCCTTTCCTGAAGCAGTTTGCAGTAACACCCATTATGCCACATGATGACAAGATAAAACAGTAAGATATTTTGAGTGTATTTATCATTGGTTGTGATGGGTCTTTGCTTATTTGTATTCAGCAATATATTTTTATACCTTTATGATAGAAGATGAAAAAAAGTAAAAAGAATGTAAGTTCTTAAACTCAAGTCTTTGGAAACTTTTGGTTAGAAGGGGGGAAAGAGGTTAGGGAGAGAACATAGCAGAAGAGGCAAGCTGTAGAGCCTCATATCACAATATGAAAAGGAAGTGCAGGAGCTTAGATGTGACAAGAGAATAAAGAAATATATTTTTTTAGAACTAATTTTCATCAAGAAATGTGGACTTGAAATTAAGTAGAGTAAAGAATTTAATCAGTTGTAGTAAGCTGAAAAAGGATGTGAAATGTTGGTTGGCTAGGTGATTTAGAACACTGAGGGGAATTGTGCATATAGAATGAAGGAATAAAGGTAGCCAGAAAATAGCTCCTCACCTGTATGGAGAGAAGATAGAATAATAGAATATGAGAAAAGATATTTGAAAGTAAACATATTGAAATATGAAAATGAGTTCCATGCATCAAGGAACTATTCTCTAGCAGTCCCTCCAGTAAAGATGATTTTCTCAGATTGCTAGAAATTATTCCTCTTATGTATTCATACTTTGTTGTATGCTGTGCTATTTGTTACCAGCTTTTTATATCTTTCTTGACATGCTTAGTTATTTATTAAAGGACTTTGAATATCTACTGTATCTATTTTCAGAATCAAGAATAGCTTAGGTGACATACTTGTAGCTCTGGGAGCAGAAGATAAAGATTTTATCAATGAAGAGGCTACAGATGAAGAGAAAAAAGATAAAGAAAAACCAGACAGGAAATGTGAAGCACTTATTATTATATCATCTCTGATCAGTTCATCTCTAAGGTAAGATGAGTTGGCTGAGGATGAAATCATATTGAGGCCTGACCTGATACAGAGAGGTATTGCCCAACTTAAGGAGGCAGGTGAGCTTCAGCTAGTACATTCTGGCAGGTAGTGATCAGTGACTCTACTTCTTAGAATGTAGTGATCTGACAGTCAAGATCAACTGAATTCCAATGAGCCATGGTAATTATTATGGTTTCATTGTAAAAGAGTCCTTGAGTATCATTAATATGGATTTTGGTCCCCAGCTGCTTCTCTGTTTGTCAATCTTTTAGATAACTTCAGGCCATTATAAGAATGGCATCACCCCACCCATGTTGTGCCCAGTATACTGCAAGTGCTTCATGCAATACCATTGGCTGTTGTTTACTTCTTAATATCCTGTACTGGTGTCATAAACTTGCAGAAACATGCACTATCATTGTCATTTCAGTAGAGGCAGTTTCAAGACTTAATGAAGTAATATATGGAAAAAAAATGGACATATGTCAATATCACCATAAGTACCCAAACAAACATGCATAGTTACAGTATTATTAATATTGATTGAAAGATTTTTTATCTAGGTTCTTGAATCCAGGAGGTTTTGAGTACTGATATAATCTGTAATTTGTGACACATTATTACAAAAGCAGTATAAATGAATATATATATATATATATATATATATATATATATATATATATATATATATATATATATATATATATATATATATATTTATATATATATATATATATATATATATATATATATATATATATATATATATATATATATATATATATATATATATATATATATATATATATATATATATATATATATATATATATATATATATATATATATATATATTGATAGATATATATATTGATAGATATATTAATAGATAAATATCTAGATAGATGGATATATACATTATATTATTGTATTATACCAGAATGTTTGTTGATGTATTTTCCATGTATAGTATAGGTTCTCTGTTGTCTTTAACACACCCCATTGTGATTAGTTTGCATATTTGAAGTCCACATAAATCTAAAATCCAGAACACCTCTGGTTTTGAGCATTGCTGATGAAAAGATTCTCAGGCTGTGTTACTGGTGGTATGATACTAAAAGTACAAACAATATTCCCAGAACAGCAAATGTGAAACTCAAGCATGTTCTGCAGTAAATTTTAGCTGATGTCTTTCATAGGGAGTAAGATTACAGATGACTACAATATTTTTTTATTTTACAGGGCCTTGCACTTCACATCTTCAAAGTTGGATGCACTAGAATTGCTTGGAAAATTATCAGAATATGTACCAGATGAAATAATTTTGGATCGAATTTTGCCATATATAGTAAGTAGAAAATTATCTTTATACACCAAGTGCTTTTTCATAAAAACAATAAAATTTAAAAATTCTAATCATTATGCAGAAATTGTAATAAAGAATAGTTGAAATAATACAAAAATTAGTTTTCTCTTATATGGTCTTGTATGGAAGTTAGGTCCTTTATTGTGAGTGAAAAGTATTGGAAGCATAATGAATCTAATTTCTTTTTTTTTCCCTAGTTCCACCTCTTGCATGATGATGAACCTCGAGTGCGGGTATATTCTATCCACACACTCACTCACTGCCTCACCCTCGTGTCTAGTGTGCCAAGATCTGATGCAAATATTTTTCCAGAGTACATCCTCCCAAGCCTTGCTGATGTGAGTGCACATTTTCCCTTTATATTTTACTGATGAAGTATACATTTTGCTTTAAATTTTACTTTTTTTCTTTTTTTTTATTCTTATGCTTATTATTATCTATACATTTTGTTTTTTAAGTGGATCAGAATTGCATTTGTTTCTGCAATCTTCTTTCTGCTCATTGCATTACTTTTCACTGAAATATGAAGGACATTATGGAATTTTGGTTTGGATTCTGATATGAGTCTAGAATCATCAAGATTTAAGTCTGTTGTTAACTTAGGTCTGTTATTTCTTTCTCAAACTTCCTCTGCTGAGTTGGCTGTGACATAAAGATACCTAGCTTTATCATCACCATAAACTAAATATGTTTTCTGGTTCTCCAGAGAGTTTCCACACTCTTTATTTGAGGGAAAGTTCTTACACTCCTCTTTATAAAAGATATATTTTTGAGTTGTGTTCTCATATTCTTCTGAACAAAAAGGAAGTTTTCACCATTTGAGGGTTGTATTTAATTTTATATTGCACTTTTCAAATTGTCTTTTGTCATATAACAGTATGGTGGAGATTGCAACTTGTCATTATAAAATGTACAGACTCAAAATATTTTGCATTTCTTTGTCAGTATGAATTTGTACCATACATAATCATCATCATCATCATCATGATTCATGATGTATTTCTACCATCTGGGCAATCCTACTTGTAATAAGTTATGACATAAATAGCCAAGGATGACATATCTGTGTTGACAACTTTAATTTTTGTCTTATCACAACTATATTTGACAAATGATAAGCTTCTTGGGTATGCACATTATAGCTATAAATTCTTCTGGTTTTGTTGTCTTGGGGAGGATCATTATCATGTGGGAGCTGGCTGGCTGTAGCAGCAACACCATCTCCTTATCTCTTGACCTGACCTGAAATCTGCTTGCAAGATGATCATTCTTGAAAAGATCAGCATTTATTTTATGTAAATATTATGTTTTTTTATTTGCATAGATTGAATGTGATCCTTGAAGTGTACCACTATCCACAGAGTGGTACACTCCCATTCCTGCACTACATCCTCAGTCATGATCTCTTTGAATAAATTTCAAGTGACCTTTAACATAATTCCTTCCCACACCTTTCTGGCTTTTATTAATTAATTCATTCATTAATTGTGATCTGGAAGTGCTGCCATGGGTATTGTGTTCTTACAAATAAAGTTTTCTTTTATTGAATTTGAGATTTTTGGTAACAGTTTAATTAACAAAGAAATGTAAGATGAATAATGTTCATTTTATTGTAATAATAAATTGTTTGGTTAACCCTCTATCAGATTATACAAGATGAGGCCATCATTGTGCGGCAAGCTTATGCAGAAAATATTGCTACTATAGCTGAAACAGCACTAAGGTTAGTATGTGCTTATTATCTTTCTTTTCTTTCATAGTGGGATGTGCTAAAAAAAGTTTTCTCTCTACATACAGAGGAGTTAAAGTGAGGGAGGCATTTTAACTAGGGCATTTGCTAGATAAGGGAACATACTGTAGCACATAGAAACATTGGAAAGGAATTGAAAGTTCTAAAATTTTATGAGTATAACAAACTCTGTTTATGGAGGGACAAGAGTTCCACAAGATAAAGTTAATGTTGCTGTGAAAGAGCAAAGGTCGTGTTTTTTAGGGAATGGAGCATAACATTTAGGAGGGGAGCATAGAGAGAAGTGATTCTTGTGGAACTTACTATTAAGGGCATATGATAGAGAAAATAGAAGTGATGTTCTATTATGATTAAATTAATGAAAAGTGAAAGTAGGACATTGCACACTGAATGGTGAAGGAAAGGTGGTAATCGTTAGTGTAGATATAAAGAAAGATAGATATTAAGTGCTATAAAATTATATGCAGTACGATTAGTTTTCCTAAACATAAACAAACCCTTGCCTTGTGCTGCCTGCGTGTGTTGGGCTGTTGGCTGTAATCTCCTATATATCATGTTTCTTTTGATTAGATACACTGGCATTCTTGAATTTTTTTCTCAGTATATGCAAGCTGGAGAGATTCATCTTACCCCAAATTTGCTTTCCTTTACCACTTAGCTTGAGGTTCCATGCCTTGAAGACCTTTATTTAGTTCCTCCTTCTGCTTTAAGAAAAACTGAGGTATATTCACACAGTCTCCTGCTTTATCCATTCATATACAATGCCAGCAGAGGTTTATAGTTGTAATACATTAAATTTTGTTTACACACTTTTCAACAGGAATATGTTTCAGCACATTTTCTCAAAACATACAGTAAAATCCCTCTTATCCGGCATCAACGGGACTGCCGACATGCCGGATACTTGAATATTGTCGGATACTTGAATAGAAGTGAAATTATGTCCACAATCACCACCCTACACTCATGCATCTTACCATAACAAAGATCAGCTGATCTTAATCAGCAGCTGATCTGATCAGCTGCTTAAGTGTAAGCACAACACGCTTCCTCTTTTCTACAACTTTAGGCATGATGAAGGCGTCAGGCGATAAACAGTACACACGTGGGACTGAGTCACTGAGTAAACACAGTGCAGTGGGCCGCGGGTGGCGCGAAGCAGTGCACTCTGGTGGCGAGGGGACAAAGTATGCCTCGCATGGGAATTTTAATCGATTTTATGAGTACGCATTGATTTTTTATTGATTTTAAGGCTCGGGGAAAAATGTGCCGGATACTTGAAGCTGCCGGATACTTGAATGCCGGATGAGGGGGATTTTACTGTATTCCTATTTTACTTTGTTTAACTTCCCGAAAAGTTGTAATATAAGATAGTTGTTTATTTACAATGGTATTTTGTGTAAAATTTTAAGGTCACTGTTTTTGTATTTGGCATATAGAACAACCCTCCTTTTTTTTTTTTTTTCTTTTATAGGATGATTCATTTGATTTCTTTTCCTATTGATTTTCTTAAAATGGACAACAACTTAAGAGCCAACCACCAGTGATCATTGCTCTCCCTTTAATTCCACCAGTTATGTTTACACTGCTTGGTGCATTTCCAGATGCATCTTATATGCCAAAATGTATGGTAGGCTAATCTCTGATTTGATAAATATATTTTTTTTATTATAATTGAAGGTATATAGACATGCATGATCTGCATAAAAGTGTGTTGATCTGAATTTTGTTTTATGTAATACATGTGACATTTATGTATGCAGATATGATGAGATTAGAGGTATATTGCAGAATGCTAGAACATTTGATTCTGTAACATGTAGGGGGAAAAGATGGAGGGTTAGATAAGAACATATTGGCTTAAATGAAAAGTTATTTGAAAATGTAAAGGAATTTTTAGAATTCAGATGATGGTTTTTTTTTTTTTGCAATGGAAAACCATAAGGTTGCAAGAGAATTGAAAAATTTGTCATAAAAAAAATAAGCTCATGGTAAGTTTTCACATACATATGCATCCTAAGGCAGATGGTTATTGTCAATTTGGAAAATATGAATTGTAAGTTACTTTTCTTTTCTTTTAGATTTTTGGAGTACAGTCAGTTACAAGGAATGATGACATCATATAGCTATGAAACAGAGTTGGCAACTCTACAAGAGGTCATCCAGCAAAAGGTAGCTACAATGTTCTCAGATCCATCAAATGTAGTGAAGCGGACTCTCATGGAAAAGACTGTCACAAAACTGTGTGTATTCTTTGGCAAGCAGAAAGGCAAGTTGTGTTCTTCACTGTTTCACAACTTATCATTGCAACTATTCTTGTGAGTTCTGCAGCACTCAAGATCTTTAGTACCATGCTAAAAACCCAAAATGTAACATGGAATTATAGGAGAGGAGGAGGAGGAGGAGGAGGAGGAGGAGGAGGTGTATATCCCAAAATGATTTGCACATTAACAGATTTGTGAATTATATTCTTTCCTAATCGTATGTTATGTCTCTGTATTTGTTTCTTTATTTCTCATACTTGCTGAAAACAATAAGTATAACCTGTAGGAAATGTATCATGCTTGAATATTCTTAGTTTTCAGTTGTTTACCTTTGTGTATTTATACATTATTATCTTTCCAGCTAATGATGTGCTTCTGTCTCATATGATAACCTTCTTAAATGACAAACATGATCGTCATCTGCGACTGTCATTTTTCACCAGCATTGTTGGAGTAGCAGCATACATAGGCTGTCACTGTGCTGATATTCTTAAGCCTTTATTATTGCAGGTTTGTTGATTTCTTTTCCTATTGATTTTCTTAAAATGGACAACTTAAGAGCCAACCACCAGTGATCATTGCTCTCCCTTTAATTCCTCCCAGTCATGTTTACACTGCTTGGTGCATTTCCCGATGTGATGGCCATTATTTGGTTTGTTTTCAAAATTATGTACACTATTTAAAGTAATTGCATTAAGTTATTTTTTGTGCTTTTTGTGTAAAATTTTATTCTTAATGGTGATATTAGTCATCATAAATTCAATAGAATACAGTTAAAGCTTAGACCTCAATGATCTCAGGAGAGGAATATCAAGTCACCTCTGGAGCTAAATTGGCTTGTGTGTATCACACTTTTACTGATTAATTTTTGGGAAATGGCAAGTGAACAGACTTTTTTTTATTTATTTATTTATTTATTTTTCTGTGTGTGTGTGTGTGTGTGTGTGTGTGTGTGTGTGTGTGTGTGTGTGTGTGTGTGTATTCTTGTGGCAATTACTTTCACATGTAAAGAAAAAAAGGGAAGAGAAGATAACTTGTGCTGTTTACTGTAACTAGTCGATGAATGCATCTGCACCAATATCCCCTTTATTCATTATTTCATTTTGCATGCAATATTTTTCAGGGACTGAGTGATGCTGAAGAATCTGTGGTTGTAGCAGCTATTGAGGCCATGACATCATTGACAGAGTTGGGTCTTTTCCCCACCCACCTGCAGTGTGATCTCCTCACTCACACATCTCCCCTTCTTATACACCCCAACCTTTGGATACGCCAGGTACTCAATACACAGCTTTACGTTAATAGTGATGAAGAACAGGAATATTATTAGTTGATGTATATTGTAGAAGTTCTTGTCTCGTCATTGCAATAACTTTGTGCAACTTATAGAACTTAATTCTCTCTCTCTCTCTCTCTCTCTCTCTCTCTCTCTCTCTCTCTCTCTCTCTCTCTCTCTCTCTCTCTCTCTCTCTCTCTCTCTCTCTCTCTCTCTCTCTCTCTCTCTCTCTCTCTCTCTAAGAACAAATTACATTTGAGGATTAACTGTGTTCTTTGAGTTTCAGACAATGAGAAAATCATTATACAAATATGTATATTATACTTTTTTTTATTTATTTTTTTATATGTAGGAGGGACACTGGCCAAGGGCAACAAAAATACTAAATACTTGTTCCTTAGTTGAGAAGACAGTCTTCAGTGTACTTGTTCTGTCGCTTTCAGTTGCCATTTACAATACTATGGGAATATAATGTCAGTACATTATGGTTCCAATATGGCTGTGTTTGTCCTGCCAAAGGGGAAAAAAATACAGGTTACTTTTCTTAAACATAGGATGTCATCTGTGAAAAATTAGGAATTCAAAAACTCATTCTACATTTAAAAACCAGTTAGTATGAAGTATTGTAATGTAGGTCTTAAAGATTTTTCATAGTTTTTTTTTTGTGATTATTTCAGTCTGTGGTTGGCCTGGTGAGTGTCATAGCTGGCTTGCTACCCTTGGTCAATGTTCAGACTGCCATTGTTGCCAGAGTTCAACCATTCCTGGTGAAGCCTCTCCTGCAGCTAAACAGAGAAGTATGTTCGTTGTGTAATTCATTAACTTACAAGCCAGTTTTGATTGATAATTTAGAAGTTCCTGTAGCCATATTAGTAGCTGAAATTATTATTATTTCTTTATTTTTGTGGATAACACAGAATTATATATGGAAATAAAAGTAAATGTGAAGATCTTGAATTTGTTCTTGATGCAGATTTAAATGAAGATGAAAAATGAGATAGGAGATTGACAGAAAACCTCATATAAGTACATTTTTGTGGAAGGAGGTAAAGAAGACACCAAAGGAAAAAGAAAGGTGTGAGAACTGGGTGTTGGGATGTCGACTGTTTCTCTTGGAAGGAGATGAATAGAGGATTTTTAAAGATTACAGAATTAGAAGGGAATTAGAAACAGGACATTGTTGCAGTTGGAATGAAGGAGGAAGTGGTTGTGTTTGCAGAATTAGGTTAATCTTTGATTCCAAAAGATGAAATGGAGGAGATAGTAAATTCAAAGAAAACAAGGCAAGCTGCAGGTTTGGATGTATGTATGATTGAGTGTTTGGAGAGCAGCTGTGCATCTTTTGTTGAGTGATTGCTTATATTGCTAAATGTATGTTTCTTGATCTTGGACTAATGCATGTATGCTTCATTAGTAAGGATGATATAAATGTGTTAGTTTTAGGGATGTAAGTCTTTCGAGTGTTGTGGGTAAGGTGTCTGCTAAAGTGTTGATCAAGAGCATTAGAGAGGGTACAGTGGAAGTGATTCATGAGGAGCAGTGTGGCATTCCTCTTACATAAGTTTTTTGGAGGAAAAGTTGGAGAGACTCATGAGCTGTTCAGACACAAAGGAAGATAAGGATATTAAATGAAATGATGAAAATTATTTCTTGGGAATTTCCTGAAGAGAATGTGGCATTAGGAATGAGATATATAGGGGCTACATTTGGTTATCACTGTATTCATGCTCCTAAATCTTTTATATTTTTCCTTCATTGTTCATGTACAAGGTTTTGGTTAGAGAGTTTGTGACTTATTTGGTTTTATATACTTTAATTTCTTGAAAGGTAAAAGGGGGGGATTAATTAAATGCACGTTTGGTTTGTTTCAGGTTTGTATATTGTCGTGCTTGCGTCCTCCTATCTCACGAGAGGTGTTTGATGCCCTGGTGAAGAGTGCTGATGTTGGACAGGCTCTCTCACTCCTTCAGGATGCTCAGCAGCAGAAGATTCCTTTAGCCACATTGCCCTCAAGCCTCTCACATATTGATCATCCCACCAGAAATGTAAATACAAATTTTTTTGTAGCTTTGGTTCCTACTCCCTACAATTTTTTATTATATCATGTTTAAGGTGATATAATCTATCTATATATAGTGTGATCTCTTGAAGGATGCTGTGGAATGCTGTAGTCTATTAATAGAACCACAAATTAAATGGATGTGAGGGAATTTTGTATTGCTACTTATAACACTTTTAAAAATTTAATACCAATGACATCTTTACACAGCTGTTGAGACGCTTGGTTGGAGGTGGACTGACTGAAGAGAATATTGAGCAGCTGATCAAGATGCAAGATCATCTAACTCGACTCCAGCGACAGAAAAAAGCAACAGAAGCCATCCGTAGCAGCTCGCAACAGCAGCAGCAACAACTTGGCTTGGTTAGCTTTCAGGATTATCTAACACTCTCAATAATTGGCTAATATGTATTTCAGTTTTCATTATAGTGTGGGGCTATTGATCTTAGTGGCTTAAATGAAATGTGAAGGAGCTTGAATCTATTAACTGGACATTTTTTTGCAGGTACTAAATGATATTGAAATGTTTACCACAGTGGTTTGTGTAAATTTTCCAGATCAGTATCAGTGAAAAGCTGATACCTACACACCATTATCACCTTTTGCCCGAAGATGGTAGAATTGATGGCTCAACTCTACATTTGTAAGTTACCTTGTAGCACTTTCTTCTAGATGACACTAATTAGTTTACTTTTAAAAGTAACTGAGTATGTATATTGTGCCTTATAGTTTTGCTGTTTACATTTTTAAAGTACACATATGGTAGTTTATTAGGAAAGGCTTAAGTAAAATAATATTAAAAGGATTGTTGTAAGAAGTGAATTTCAAGATAGGAAGTAGAGCTTTTTTAATGTTGCTGATTCCATTTGGCTGTTTTTCTGATCCTGGAATACAGGTTGATGTTTGAAGTAGTGTAGTAGATATGCCTATCAAGCTTGGGCATATGTAACACAAGAGCTGTTGATAAGTAATTTTGGTAATGCATTTTTAGGATGATATTTTTGTCTTGCAGTTCATTTTGTTTTGCTTTTTTGTTTTGTTTTTATAATAATTGTAATTCCTAAACAGTTTTGTTATGTTAGGACAGTTTTGGAAGCAAGAAGGGGTTGTGGTGTTTGTATAATCCAATCCTTTAAGTAACTAGAAGAGATTTTATCTCCATTTTATTGCTAATAATTTTGAAAAAAAAAAAAGAATAAACTTAAACAATAACAACTGGAAATGCTTGTTTGGCAAAGGCCATCAGTGAAAGAGAAATGCTTTGATGAGACTAAATGTATCTTTGTTGTTTGGGTGGTGTAGTTTTCAAGGAACCTATCAGGAATCTCTGTGTAACATGTGGTGAATTGTGTCATACATCTCCCTATTGTCCTTCACCTAACATCTGAGTCATTTTAACTACACCTGAAGGTTTCATGATTATACATGAAGTTTTGCATTAACCAGGATTTCTTGTTTAAATAATGCATACATCAGCAATAAGCTCTAAGCAGATATTGTGTTATTATAAAACCCAAGTAGATTTCATTTCATCTTTACCACCATAAATATCTTTATTCACACACATATACTATACGTATTGTATCTGATGGATTACATTGAACATTCTCATTACTAAGGTCACACAAAGGGTTAATCCAGTCTCCCAGTCTGGCAATGAATGAAGAGTGGCAGGCCATGTTTGGCACCACAGAGGACTGTGGCTCCCCTGGCAGAGCAGCAGAGAACAGGTAGCTGGAACTCATGTAAATCAAATAATTTCTGGTGACAAATTTACGGAAACTTTTATGTTTTTCTGAACTTTCCCATTTCCAATTTATTTATTTATTTATTGTTTTTTTTTTCAGATCTATATCTCCTGTGGACTCTGAGACAGGACACAGTGCACCAGCCACTGTTCTAAGCTCAAAATCGTCATCTGAAGGGGATAAGAAGGGAAAGATAAGTAAGTGGCAGTGAGCATGGCAATGAATGTTTATGGCTGTAAATAGAAATATACATAGGAAAATCCATGTATTTCATCTTAAGGAGTTATAAGCATTTCTTTGTTAATCAGTGTTTCAGATAAGCTGTGTTCTAGGAAAGATTAGTAAAATCTCTATTTATCCAGAGATAGTCCTGTTATCCATTTTTTTTTTTTTTTTACGTAGAAAGGACACTGGCCAAGGGCAACAAAAATCCAATGAAAAAAATGCCCACTGAAATGCCAGTCCCATAAAAGGGTCAAAGCAGTGGTCAAAAATTGATAAATAAGTGTCTTGAAACCTCTCTCTTGAAGGAATTCAAGTCATAGGAAGGTGGAAATACAGAAGCAGGCAGGGAGTTCCAGAGTTTACCAGAGAAAGGGATGAATGATTGAGAGTACTGGTTAACTTTTGTGTTAGAGAGGTGGACAGAATAGGGGTGAGAGAAAGAAGAAAGTCTTGTGCAGCGAGGCCGCGGGAGGAGGGGAGGCATGCAGTTAGCAAGATCAGAAGAGCAGTTAGCATGAAAATAGCGGTAGAAGACAGCTAGAGATGCAACATTGCAGCGGTGAGAGAGAGGCTGAAGACAGTCAGTTAGAGGAGAGGAGTTGATGAGACGAAAGGCTTTTGATTCCATCCTGTCTAGAAGAGCAGTATGAGTGGAACCCCCCCAGACATGTGAAGCATACTCCATACATGGACAGATAAGGCCCTTGTACAGAGTTAGCAGCTGGGGGGGTGAGAAAAACTGGCGGAGACGTCTCAGAACGCCTAACTTCATAGAAGTTGCTGTAATTTCTAGCATTTCTAGCTGTGTAGTAAGATGTTATGCTGGAGGCACTTATAACATTTCTATGATGTAGGGATGTGGCAACTCCAATACTCACCATGAGATGCACTGTGGAACTGCATCACATGACACAATCAGCATCAGGGAGGTGGGTCTTGATGGGCATGGTTGGCAGCCTTCCTAGGGGAAGGTTATCCTCAAAATCAAGCCTACTCCCTTAAAATATGTGCATCTGAGAGAGAAAATCTTTGATCCAAATACATGAAAGTATCCAACCTGTAAGGGAAAATAAAGATGTTAAACTAAAGGATAATGATGACGACTAATAGCAGCAATAAAGATGTTAAACTAAAGGATAATTATGACAACTGATAGCAACAATAAAGATGTTCAACTAAAGGATAATGATGATGATGACTAATAGTACCAATAAAGACGTTAAACTAAAGGATAATGATGACAACTAGTAGCAGCAAGACTTACAAGGGATTTAATAGACATGTGATAGACTGAAAGGCATCTTGATATAGTACTCTTCATCTTGCTGTTTATATTAGTGAGTTCTGAAGATGACTACGTGTGATAATTTAGAATGTTGCAGAAGTATGAAAACATGATAACTGATAATAAATGGAACCAGCCATGTAATAAGACAGTAGCACAGCCTGTGCCTTATAGCAATATTGGTGAATAGACGTGCTGTAATACTTATAGGGATCTACTATGTAGAGATATTACCAGGTCTCCAGCTGATTCTCATCCCTCCATCTCATTTTTAAGTCTTATCTGAGCTTTATACATCTTTCAGTGTAGACTTACTTATATTTGGGATAATCATGTTTAGTATGTTTTAACATTGAAATGTAAAGTGTAACCTTCATATTAAAAGTTGTTTTGGTGCTTGAGGAACTTTTAAAAGTAAAGACAAGGAAATGTTTATAATGGCTCTTTAGATGGATCAGTTTCATCTGGTAGTGCTTACGAGTATTTTAAGAAATTCTTTTCCTTCTCTTTCCCCAGAATGTGTATCTAGTTGTAAAAAGGAGCTGGAAAGTCTGGTAGCCATAAAGTGTGAGGAGCATCTTGAGTGTGTCAGGAAAAGGAGGGCTCTGGACACCCTGGCTTGGGACACAAGGTTGCCACCCCCTGACTGGCGACCAAGGGGGCACCTAATGGCACATCTCCATGAACACCATGGCTCTGTCAACCGGTGAGCTTCTACACCATGTCTGTGAGAAAATGCATTGCTAAAATATTAACCTTAATATTGCTAACAGGAACAGTGTTAATAATAGTAATGTTAATGCTGTTATTTGGGTATTTGATAATTTTGTTGTACTTAATGATGATCTTATTTGGATGAGAAGTTTATTTTTCACATAAATGTAAAACTGGCCAAAGGCTATCCCACACACACACACAAACACACACACACACACACACACACACACACACACACACACAAAGAATAAGTAAATTGAGTAAAAAGATAAAAAGTTCACATAAGTACTAGTACTGTATGTGGAATCAAGATCAAGGGTGAAAACATTGGCAGGAATATCAAGGGACTTTGACATAAGAGTGAGAGTACACCAGGGATCAGCTCTTAGTCCACTACTCCTTATCACAGTAATGGAGGAGGCAACTAAACTGGCAAGAGGAGATGGCCCATGGGAGCTACTCTATGCCAATGATTTGGTACTGACAGCAGAATCAAGGGAAGACGTGACTGACATGTTTAATGGGTGGAAGGAGGGGATGGAGCAGAGGGGACTGAAAATATACATGGAAAAGACAAAACTAATGGTGACTGGAAATGAAACTAGAGAAAGAATTCTGTCAGGAAAATGGCCATGTGGATGTTGTGGAAAAGGAGTGGGAGCAAACTCAGTGTTGTGTACTAGGTGTAATAAATGGTGTCACCAATGATGCTCAGGTCTGAGGAATCTCAGAGGGGCGCAGAACTTTGTATGCCCGAGATGTGTGCAGGAGGAGGAGGGTGGTGGTGGCAATGGTAATGATGAGGATGTTGGGTTGGGGGTGAATGGAGGTGTGTTGGAGGAGGTACAACAGTTCTGCTACTTGGGAGGTATGTTGGACTGTGAAGTGGGTGTAGAGAGAGCAGTAAGGGCAAGAGTAGCAGCTGCATGGGGAAGATGGTGAGAAATTACCAGTTTATTGGTGAACCGCAGCATAAAACTGAGGCTCAGGGGAAGGGTATACGGAGCTTGTGTCAGATCTGCTCTTCTTTATGGAGCAGAAACATGGGCACTGACAAACAGACTGACAGATATTCTATGTAGCTGTGACCACAGGATGCTGAGATACACATGGCAGGAGTGAGGTGGCAAGACGAGAGGTCTAGCATGGAGGTGGTGGAGATGTGTGGAATTGAAGACCTTTCTGTTGAGCTGAGGAAGAGAAGATTGAGATGGTTTGGACACGTGAGAAGGGTGGAGGGAGAGGTTTTGAGCGAGGTGTAGGAGGTGAAGGTTGGAGGCCAACAGCCGGTGGGAAGGCCAAAGAAAAAGTGGAGGAAGTGTGTGATGGAGGATATGCATTTGTTGGGAATAGAAGAACATATGGCACAAGATCGCCAGTTATGGAAAGCAGTCATCACCCGTCCAACCCCACCCTAATGGGAAAATGCAGACATTAAACGAAAATGATGATGATGATGATGATGATGTCATAAGTGCTAGTACTTAAAAAGTATATGTTAAAGGAATTTTGTAAAGGAAAGCTTTGTCTAATTCCAGAGATGTCTTGGTACTGTCTCTTGACCTACTGAAAGATTTCAAGTCATATGAAAGTGGAAAAAGAGAAAAAGCAGTTTCTAGAATTTACCTCTAAAAACGGTGAATGAGAAGTACAGGTTTACTCCTTCATTAATATGGTAGAAAGAATGAGGGTGAGAAAGTATTACATAGTGAAGCAATGTGTGGGAAGAAGAATGCAGTCTTGTTGCATAGTACTGTGTTACACCATTCTCTCCACCTTATTTATGTAAGAGTAAGACAGTTATTTTCTTTCACCACATTTAATGATAAATTTTGGAAGATCTGCCCTTTTCTCTTATTGCACTTTTTCTTCTCTCACTTGATTTCCTTCCAGAACAACTTACAGAACATTCCACTCAGCTTGTGATCAATCTCTTTCTCTGCTTTCTCTTATCCACTTTCCTCATCAAAGACTTGTACTCCACTATTCTTATTTTAACCATGCCTTTCTCTTATAGAAAATAATGAAGTTGTATCCACAGGCTTGTGCCCATTGGTGACTCATCAATTTATGCCAGCTGCTCCAGTGATGGAACCGTCAAAGTGTGGGACTGCTACCGGATTGAGAGAAAGTTTTCAATCAACAGGTCTGTAGTGTATTGTCTACTGTGCTAGCATTACAATTTGTAACAAATGCTGAATTTACTATTATTGTCATCACTATTCCATTCATTTTATTAAGTTCAGTTTAGGGAATATAATTGATCATCATAATAATACTCATAATACTCCAACCTCTGGTTACACTCAGTCACTTAATGATAGTTTGCCAAGATATTCAGTTTGGATAACTTGCTTTTTATCTAAAGTTTGTTTAACTCTTCCCAGAATCTTATTTCTTGTTTTTGTTATTTAGTTGCTGTATGTGCTGTCTACTTTACACTTGAAATGATTTGACATGCTTAATGAATACAGTTCACCTGTCATCATCACTCAGGTACATTTAGTTCCAAATCTCATCAATAGCACAGTAATTTGGTCATCTCTTCTATGACTTGTGATTATCGTTAATAACCTAAGTTTCATTCTTATGAACCATCTCACTTTTCATACATAGTGTATCATTTGCTTATGGTAAAGTCCTTTCTTTGTTGATTAACAAATTTATCATTGAATTTCTCAAGAACCATTCTCTGTTGGACATCAGAAATATACAACCTTCCTATATGGCTTCTATCTGACACTGTCCACACCGCCCTACTAATTGTGCTTTCACTCATACTATTCTCATAATATCATTCACCTTTTCTGCTCTCAAGTGCACCATCACCTCTTAAGAGGATCTCATTCAAACTTAAAACATCCACTCTGTCCCTTAGATACCTTTCAGCAGTTATTCTTCTCTTTTTTTTACATACTAACCATTTGCATTGAGGTATGAGTATACAGTCTTAACATCTTTGACTTTTGTTGCATACAGCCTTTTTGTTCCAACTCTGATAAGACATTGACTGATGAGTAGTTCATCACAGTGGTAGTCAGGGAGTGGAATCCTAGTTAATGAAGCTACAAAAGCTAAAAATTAATATGTAACTGATATTTAGTGAGAACCCAGTTAATGTTTAGATAGGATGAAACATTGTTTGTGGTTTAGTTTTTTTTATGATCCAACTGAGTAGCAGTTCTTTGGCTCTCATAACCTCACACTTTGGATAAGCCTAATTGGTCACTTATTACTACTGATAATCAATTTTACAAGAACTATATATGATGGGGATCATAATTTGATCATGGAGTCAGAGAAAAGATTAAGAACTGGTGAACCACCACTGTACATAGATGGGCTTTTAGTACAGTAGGAGTGAGATCCTTTGCTAAATGAAGAAAACAAAGTCAAAATAAGATCAAGAACAATGTATTGGGAACAGCTGTATGTTAATAATTTAATATTTTTTTACTTCAGTTTTTTGTGGTATTCTTTATATTACAAAAGACTCACATTCATACTATTTAGGTCATCATTCTCTTTGTTACATTTTAGATCCAAATTTACATACAGTCGTCAAGGAGGATCCATATTAGCCATCACTCCTTGCATCACAACACAGAGTATTGCTTCTGCTTCAACTAATGGATCTATACATGTTGTAAGGTAAGTTAGTTTTCTTACATTTAGTTTAGAGATCATACTTACACACCAGCTTCCTCATAATTTTGATGATAATATATGTCATCTTACTGAACTCAGAGCTAAGATAAATGGCTTTGTAAGGTATAAATATTAATTGACTAATACATAATTCAAACCAGTACACCAGTTAGATACATGCTGTCATTTACTTTCTCACAGCATTTGGTCTATGTTTGATGTTTTTCAACACCAGTAATTCTTAGTGGTTCTTTGATATCTTTTTTGGTTTGGGTTAAGGTGTAATCTTTGCTCTGTTAATTTTTTGATTGAAGGAGGTAATATTTGGTAATTCTGAGAGCAGCAATGAAAGTAACTTAATGAGGCTCAATTGAATTTGTACTATTGAAAAAAGTGAAAGTAAAGCATTACTAGAAAGTAACACACACTTCTTCAACATGACTTGTTGCCTTGTCCATGAAAATGTATTACTACCTTCTTATGTGGAACTTGGTAGGTTATTTGATTAGGTTAGGTTAGTGTCAGCATAGGTTAATGTCAATATAGATACTCCCCAACTTACAAGTAGGGTCTTTTCCAAAAAAACTGTTCATAAATTAATTTGTTCATAAATCCGTCATTTGTACTACAGTATGTAGTATGTATTGCAATGTCTGTTTTGGTTACAAATAGCTCTAGATTTAAATGTACCAATAAAAATGATATTTTTCTGTCTTTTAATGTGCTTTAAACAAGCTTCAAGTACATGAAATTAAGTTTTTAATAATAACTTGTAAAGGGGACACAGTTGGTGTACATGGACTGGGTTTCTGTGGTGAGGTGAAACAAATTACTGAGTGGAAATGGAAGAGATGGTGGGTAATGTTGGAATATCAGAAACTGGAGACAATGGTGTAGCAACGATATGAGAGGATGGGTTGTCATCACTGCTCTTGTGCTTAACACCTGACTTGTTTAAATGACTAAAAGGACAAAAAAAGTGGTGCACAGTATACATTCCAAAAAGCCTGCATGCTATTTATGAACTTGGATAGCTTTGTGCATATATATTTAATGTTGAGAAATCAAATGTTCCTAAATAAGTGACTGCCTGTATGTCCATTGAATTACCCAAGACTCTCAGGAATTTTGTCCTTATTGAAGTGGGGCCTAAATCAGTTCTTTACTGTGGTTTGTTTGCTACCACTCAAGGAAACAAACAGTATATGCTTTCTAACTTTCAAGTTATATAGTTTTATAATTAATTTTGGTACTAGAGAACTGGACTATTTCACATTGAGACAAATCCCCAACTTCCAACCTAATTTGCTTTACAATGTCTGTGCCCTAGGCTGCAGCTTGATAGTGTGGGCATTGACCTGTCTCTGTTTTTGCACTTTGACATGTAACACCAGTGGTATTTCTGTTGTCTTTCCTTGGGTATGGATTTATTGGTGTGTTGATTTTTTAATGCACTGCAGGTAACTTTATATTTTGCATAACTTTATATTCTTTTGTGTAAATATAGTGTGCTGGGCCCTCTCCAACTGTATTCTTGTATCATTGCCTGCAGATGTATGACTGGTGATTTCACAACCAATCATGGCACTTTTTGCGGTCACATGACATTTGGGCAACATTAAACCTTGTTTTAATATACTTCTTGCATTTTTAATTTTAAATTATAACTCAGGGTGGTTCATAAGGATTTAGTTGTTTATTGGTAAACCTCTTCTAAAAAAGAGTCAATAAGCAACTTGTCCATTATCAGTTACATGCTTACTTACTTAAATAGATTTCATGAAATGTATTTCCTGTTCTTTGCAGACTGGACAAAATGACTTTGGCAAATAGTTGCCAGCTAGATGCAGAGAAAGATGGATATGTTGTGGATATGCACTTCTTTGATACAGGTGTGTGGGAGATGTTTATTATCATCATTTATCCTCAAAAGTTAGCTTCAAAGCATGGTATATCAGTTATAGGAAGTTGCAGTAAAGTTACAGGAAAAGGAATAAAGATGAGGACAATAGTAAATCTAGCTAATAGCAGAAATTTATACCGTGGATTGTCTGTGACCTTTAGTGCTTTGTGGTTGAGTATACATCAGTAATCTTAGTATTCCTAGTCCTGTCCAGAGAGTCAGACTAGTTATAGGCTCAAATCAGAACTGTTTCCATTTACACTGGCATTCTAGTAATCCAGTGGACTGTAAAGTGGGAGGCTTCAAGAAAAACATTACTATATTTGATGTCATAGAAGGTCCATTTTTCCTCTAATATTGTCTGGGAAAAAAAGGAAGAAAAAGAAAAAACACGAGTCATCCAAGATGAAGATCATGGGATTTGGAGTTTATCAAGTATAGTTTGCCTCTCAGGCAATGCTTTTATCATTAACAAATACAAGCAGTCTTGCATAAGAAGTTATAAATAATTTCAGTAACCTTTTTAATGAATAATACCAATATGGAATGCTAAGAGCTATGTATATCAGTGTATTTACCTACTCTCTGGGTGACTCATGGTTCTTATAGAGTACTAAAGTACTGATGATATATTAACTTGCTCCAGTCAAGGCACCAGCACCAGTTCTGATAAAGTTTATACTGCTTCTTTGTGTTCTTAATGAGGTATTTATAATTTGTAAGTCACTCCAGTGATGCAGATAACTGATGCAGTACATTCATTCATTAGAGAAAGCACATCTCTAGATATATAATGAAAAATGTGATTGAAATGTGTGATTGAAGAATGTGATTGAAATTTGTTTTCAGGATCTCAGTCAGTATTAACATATGCAACTGTATATGGCACAATTGTTGGCTGGGATTTGCGAGCCCCTGAAGTTGCCTGGAAGCTGGAGAATGGCCCCAGGAAAGGTTAGTCTTATTTTGTGTTTTATTTAATACTGTTAGAGATACTTACTTAGTATATTTAGTCAAGTAATAATTTTTTTATATAATCACTGACACAGTGTTCCTAAAGAAAAGTATTCCAAGTGAAGAACACAAAAATAAATAATGTGGTCAGCCTTGAAAGTATTTTTGTACTGCCAGAAAGAAAAAAAGTGAAGCAGTAATTTTCATTTACTAATAGAGAAATGGTGTAATATCATATGCATGTGGCAGTTTTGTGTAAGATAGAAAAATATAGCATCTATGTACTCACCACGTTTTGTCAGGTAAGTACCAGGTTTATAGGAATGGAAGATATTCCATTTGCATAATGTGATCAGCCTTTAATATTGATATGAATTCCATAAGAAAATTTTTTTTCTGTATGTAAGTAAAGTGTAAAGCATAAAGGTGTGCTGTACTCAATCATGAGCATTGGCATAGGGCTGGCAGCACCACAGGGTGGCCTGTTCCTTTCTTCGCTACCTTAATGGCTGGGTGACTTAGGAATGACCATTGTCTCAGAGAATTTCTGTCCATAACAAGGATTTGAACCTGGAACATCTTGCATTGTAGTCAGACATGCTAATGCCTGAGCTAAGATGAAATTTAAGTGATTGTACCAAATTGATAATTGAATAAAGACATGGACACTGATAGGGACTCCAACACAAAACAAGAGCATTTTCTTCATCTTACCCAGAAATTAATGTAAAATATGGATTTCATGTATTTTTTTCTTTATTATGAATTAATATTGGTTGACAACTCAGTTCATTATTATTGGTTTACTAGGTCCAAAAATTTTTTTATGGCACAATGTTCATTGCATGTGCTTTCCTAGAATATAAGTACTTAGAAAAGTGCATTTTTACTCCAAGTAGATAGTATTGAACCTCAAAACATTATAGTGAAGCTGTGGACAAAATTCAGGTAAGCCACAGGTACCGAACTAGTGTACCATACTCAGGATATAAATTGAATAAAGAATGAAATTATAGTCAACAAATGTAAATATAAATACACTAAAGATAGACTAGAGTAAAATATTTTGTATTTGGTTTTCCACTTGCAAAGTGCATCATTATTAGCACTTTGGGTATGGTAAGAAATTTAGATTATAGCAAATTGAGACAAATAATTATATTAGTGTAAAAAGAGGCAGGTATGCATGATAATGCATGTACCATAAAAATTCAAAGATCATACAACTAGCCAGTTTTATATAGACTGGATTTGCTGTAGTTCCTTGTCTAACATGATTCCAAAACCAGATTTTTGGTTGCTTGTAAAACTATTGTTTCTCTAACTAAGAAGTACTTGTCATCTTCCAGGTGTCATTACTTCTTATGCCTTGGAAGGAACTCAGAGTTGGTTGGTGGCTGGAACCAGCAGTGGACATCATGTGTGTTGGGACCTTAGATTCATGCTTCCAATCTCCACAATCACCCATCCAAGAGGTAAGCTCAAATTATCATGAGAGCTTATTTCATAATTCACTTTACTTTTGAATGAATAATGGCTACATTACTAAGCAGTTTTGAGTTCTGTTGATTTAACAGCTTGGCTGCAAACTTTTTCATAACCCTCAGTGTAATCAGAAATATTTGGACCTTGCCCTCTCATATGTTTGTTGTGATGAGAGACTTTTTTTATGTCCATCATTCCATTTCTGCAATATTGTGCTGCCTGAACACTCAACTGTTATACAACATATTTTTAAAATATGCAACTCTATAACATATATGTCACATTCTTGCAGGAACATATCAAAACACCAGATTCCTGCTGCAAATTATGTAATGGATCAAATTTTTGCTTAGCCCTCCATCTGACAACATGTCATGCACTGGCTTCATATTTTTATTTTCCTAGTCTGAATAAGCTATGGATGGAAGCTTATAGTAGGATTCTATGTACACATCCTCCAACATATGCAAGGATTACCAGAAAGAAACCTATGGAAATGTGAAATTCGCAAAGAATCATCTTAAGCATGGCCTGAGAAAATGAGTGAATTGGCTGATAACGACCTTATATAATCATCAAGAATAAATTATTTCTTATATATATATATATATATATATATATATATATATATATATATATATATATATATATATATATATATATATATATATGTATATATATATATATATATATATATATATATATATATATATATATATATATATATATATATATATATATATATATATGTATATATATATATATATATATATATATATATATATATATATATATATATATATATATATATATATATATATATATATATATATATATATATATATATATATATATATATATATATATATATATATATGTATATATATATACACTTATCCCCCAGCTATAGCGGGTTTTGCTAACGCGGTTTAAAGCTATCACGGGAACAATAAAAAACACATTAAATGGGCTAACGCGAATCCTAGTGGAGCTATCGCGGCCCATGAGTCGTTATATGTCCAGGATGTTCACGTGACAGCTACGTCATATTTCTTGGCCAGATTCGCTTGCTAATTGGCTGAATTTGACTGACATATTAGGCCGTGATTGGCTTGCACACTCCCGCTTCCTTATCCAGCCACTCTCCCGCTCCCCCATCCCTCTAGTCCCTCCCGCCACAGTTGACTGAGTGGCACGTGCCGTGGTGAATCTCAAGGTCACGCGTGTGTATCTCGGGACAATGGCCTCTACTCCCCCTCCTGGCCACCCAGGGAGATCACTACCACCCAACCCGACCCAGCGAAAGGCAACAGCGGCGCCTGGGAAAGAAATCAAGAAGAGGAAGAACCTTACATATGCTGTGAAATATGAGATAGTGAAATTGATCGAGAGTGGACAAAGTAAAAGTTCAGTGGGGGCTAAGTTCGGCATCAACGAGTCTACAGTGAGAGGTATTCACCTTAAGAAGGACCACATTAAGGCACATATGAACCTCACTAGTGATAGTGCTGGACATAATGCTGTGCGAAGCTCAAATCATGTCCTCCTCAAGATTGAGCAGCTCCTCAGCAAGTACTTTGACCGCATGGCAAAGAGAAATTTGCCTGTAGACACGAAGGAGGCCATGGATACAGCAAAGGAAATTTATAAAGGAGTGGCTACAAAGTGGGGCATTCAGCAACCACCAGTATTTTTCGCATCGAAAGGTTGGTTTGACCGATTCACGGCTCGACGCAAAATTAAAAAGATAAAGATTTCGGGAGAAGCCAGGCAGTACCCAGAGCAACTTTGTCATGTAATTGACGTGAGATGAGGGAAAAAAAAAGGTGCCAATATGTTGAATTGTGTTGCTACTCTGGCGGGCCACGAACAATTTTTTTTTTTTCCTATGTATTCTTAACAATGGCTATCGCGTTTTTAGCTATCACGGCGATGTTAAGGGACCAATTTCTCGCGATAGCTGGGGGTTGAGTGTATATATATATATATATATATATATTATCATTTTTCACATGATGCAGTACTGGTGAACTAAGGCATTTGAAAGTGTATCACTCACTTTAATCACCCCTTGGATTAAGTGTCAATAAGCCGGTTATGTGCCTTTCCTCTTTGATCAGACAATGCTGTTTTGCATAACACACATCAGGAAAGAAATACTATGACTTATGGTACACCTCTCACCCCCAGCTCTCTCTCTCTCTCTCTCTCTCTCTCTCTCTCTCTCTCTCTCTCTCTCTCTCTCTCTCTCTCTCTCTCTCTCTCTCTCTCTCTCTCTCTCTCTCTCTCTCTCTCTCTCTCTCTCTCTCTCTCTCTCTCTCTCTCATTTGCTGTTCACCAGTGTTTCTTTGAAATGCTAGGCAATAACATTTTCAATATGATCCCATAACAACAGAATCACAAAAGTAAGATTTGTGAATGATGGACAATAAGCAGAGTTGTTTTTCCCACAAATTTTTTGGGGGATAGGAAACAGATGAGTTCTTGTTTTCCACATCCTCAAACTAGAATTACTCTAATTTCTAGTTCTCAAATGTGCACCTCACAGAAAACAATGTGAAAATGTGCTGTTTTCTGTGAGGAGGACATACCATTGTATTTGTTAACTTTTGTCATATGCAAATTTATTACAATATAGTTGCTGTAGTTTTTTTCCATATCATTTAGATAAATCTTTTTGTGCAGCAAATTTACTTTTGACATGTACATGTACTGTTACTGTTTAAAGCCACATGCTATTCATCAAATTTATTTGTAGTTTACAGATCTAATGCATAATATTTAAGTATTCTCAATTTTTTTTTTCTTATGAAATATTTATATTAAAACAAAAATTAGGATTGCTTAAGTTATTTTTTGCAATGCACTCCTCACAAAAATAAAAATCATCTCTGCTTGATTGCAATAAATTTGATGTATTGTAAAATAATTTCAAAAGTAATTTCACTTCTGATCCTTTTATATATATCAGACATGTGAAAGTTTAACTGTTGCATTACTAACTATATTTTAACAAGTGTGTTGGCTATAACTGTGTTTCTTGTCTCATCTTTTTGGTATGATTCCATGTATTTTTCATGTTTCCTCATAAGAATGAACTTTATTTAATCAATAAGTATCTACAATATTTTTGAGGAATTAAATTTTCAGGTGCTGCTGTGCGTCGGGTTAATATGCATCCAAAAGAAGGCTCCTGGGTAGTGTCTGCAATCAATGGCAACAATGAAATCTCTATGTGGGATATGGAGACCCAATCCAGGCACATGACTTTGTGGGCTAGTCCTAAGCCTCCTCTCTGCATGACTCAGGTATGATATCCTTTTCTCTTCTGTTTACCTGGGCAGTGATCATGAAAGAAATTTCTGCTTTCCAGGTACCTTATCTCTTAAAGGTCTAGAAAATGAAATGTAAAGGAATGATTGTAAGTGAGGATGTGCATGTAGTGACATATCTTGGTGGGGTATCAGCCTGGTTTAGATTCATAATTTGCAAAAAAGAAGTATTTTGTGTGGCCAATCTTCTTTCAGCATCAAAAGTAACAATTTCATGCTCTTCAAGACTTGGAAGATAAGATGAAAACATTACAGTAAAAAAAGAACCTGATATTGCAAGCTAAACTGATGTGGCATGTACTGGATGAGAAACTGAAATGTGCTTGAGAAGAAGGAAGGATGTGTAATAAAAATTAAGAATATATGTAGATTGTAATAGTGATTATTTGTAAAACATTTGTTTAACTTAATTAGATTTTTCATTAAACACTGCTGAATTTGCTTTCCAGTGGTATTTTATAGCTATTTTCATGTCTCTTTCCAAAGAAATACAGACAAGTTTTGTTATTCTGATTGATTTTTATAAGACATTAGGGAGCTTTAAGAGAAGATTAGATGGGTTTATGGATGGGGATGATAGGTGGAAATAGGTGGGTATATTTCATATAAGGACTGCCACATGTAAGCCTGGTCGCTTCTTGCAGCTTCCCTTATTTCTTATGTTCTTATGTTCTTATCACTACAAGAAAGACTACAAGAAGATATACCTGAAGGGAAAAATTCCTCACCAGTAGAAAATTGAGCTATTAATCTCTGTCTAGAATGGAGATTGGGACATTCATGTGTGTCTTCATTCCATTCCATAGCAGTGGCAGAACTGCTGGGGGGCATGAGCGGGTGGCACATGCCCATCCATTTCAGGGCTGTGCCCCCCCCCCCTTGGGTGCCCTCATTTTAGGGCAATGCCCTCTCTTTGAATAACTAGACAAATTGGTAACATAGTGGTAAAAATAATATTGTTAAAAAATCACATTCACGAATTGGTCTATAATAACATGGCGATGTAAAAAGTGGGATAAGATAACAGATGTTTAACTAAGACCTATTTAATATAAATTTAATGTACTCATAGCATGGTTGTTGTTTAATTATAATCTGTGTTTGAAACTATAGTCCAAATGTTTGTATTTTGACAGCGAGTAATGATGTGTGAGATTAAGACTACTATGTGTATGAACACAACAGCTGCGGCAGGATTGAAAGTGTAATCAAAAACTCAATTCCTCCATCTATCAACTCGACACGACCTTCCAGACAACTATCCCCTCTTCTTCAGTGACACTCAATTGTCCCCCTCTTCTACACTGAACATCCTCGGTCTGTCCTTTACTTATAATCTGAACTGGAAACTTCACATCTCATCTCTAGCTAAAGCAGCTTCTATGAAGTTAGGCGTTCTGAGATGTCTCCGCCAGTTTTTCTCATCCCCCCAGCTGCTAACTCTGTACAAGGGCCTTATCTGTCCATGTATGGAGTATGCTTCACATGTCTGGGGGGGTTCCACTCATACTGCTCTTCTAGACAGGGTGGAATGAAAAGCTTTTTGTCTCATCAACTCCTCTCCTTTAACTGACTCTCTTCAGCCTCTCTCTCACTGCTGCAATGTTGCATTTCTAGCTGTCTTGACCAGTCATTCATCCCTTTCTCTGGTAAATTCTGGAACTTCCTGCCTGCTTCTGTATTTCCACCTTCCTATGACTTGAATTCCTTCAAGAGGGAGTTTTCAAGACACTTATTCATCAGTTTTTGACTACTGCTTTTATTTTTTACCCTTTTATGGGACTGGCATTTCAGTGGGCACTTTTTTTATTGGATTTTTGTTGCCCTTGGCCAGTGTCCCTCCTACATAAAAAAAAAAAAATCATGATGATTGTCTTTCTTATACTGTAGTTCTTATATGATCATCAATATATGGTATTGTTTGGTATGATGGTTATAATATTACTAATGCTCAATAAGCTACAAGCTCCTAATTTTGTGTCATGGCTATAATGAACAGTGGATCCCATGCATGTGCATGAGTAGTTGGTACTAGATCTGGCTAAGTGGGATTTTGAATATGTTTAGGTAGGACATGAGTATAATTATGCTCTTAATGCTATGACAGAAATATGGGTTTGAGAGTGATAAATGTGCACAACTCACCAAAATGGTGTGTGTGTGTGTGTGTGTGTGTGTGTGTGTGTGTGTGTGTGTGTGTGTGTGTGTGTGTATCTGTATTTACCTAGTTGTAATTTACAGGGCCTGAGTTACGCTCATGTGGTCCCGTTTCTATATCTATACTTATCTAGTTTTTCCTTAAAGTTGTGCACACTCATTGCTGATACTACATCCTCACTTAGTTTGTTCCAAACTTGTATATTTCTCTCTGGGAAACTACATTTCTTTATGTTATTCAAGCATCTTCCTTTTCTTAGTTTTTTGCTGTGTCCTCGTGTGTAACTGGGGTTTCCTACTTGTCTTAGCAGCAGTTTCTCATTATCTATTTCTTTGTGTGTGTGTGTGTGTGTGTGTGTGTGTGTGTGTGTGTGTGTGTGTGTGTGTGTGTGTGTGTGTGTGTGTGTGTGTGTGTATTAGCCCATGGAGTCTTGCATTTTTTTCTTTGAAGTACAGCTACATAGCCAATTCTATATCTTTCCAAGTTGTGACTTTTGATAGGGAGGGCAATAGCAAAAAATAAGCAAGAATGAGTGATTGTCATGGAAGATATGAATGGCCATATAGGTATCCTAGGTGAGCAGATAAATAGATTTTTTTTTTTTATGTAGGAAGGACACTGGCCAAGGGCAACAAAAATCCAATAAAAAAATATGCCCACTGAAATGCCAGTCCCATAAAAGGGTCAAAGCAGTGGTCAAAAATTGATGAATAAGTGTCTTGAAACCTCCCTCTTGAAGGAATTCAAGTCATAGGAAGGTGGAAATACAGAAGCAGGCAGGGAGTTCCAGAGTTTACCAGAGAAAGGGATGAATGATTGAGAATACTGGTTAACTCTTGCATTAGAGAGGTGGACAGAATAGGGGTGAGAGAAAGAAGAAAGTCTTGTGCAGCGAGGCTGCGGAAGGAGGGGAGGCATGCAGTTAGCAAGATCAGAAGAGGAGTTAGCATGAAAATAGTGGTAGAATACAGCTAGATATGCAACATTACGGCAGTGAGAGAGAGGCTGAAGACAGTTAAAGGAGAGGAGTTCATGAGACGAAAAGCTTTCGATTCCACCCTGTCTAGAAGAGCAGTATTAGTGGAACCCACCCCCAGACATGTGAAGCATACTCCATACATGGACGGATAAGGCCTTTGTACAGAGTTAGTAGCTGGGGGGGTGAGAAAAACTGGCAGAGACGTCTCAGAACGCCTAACTTCATAGAAGCTGTTTTAGCTAGAGGTGAGATGTGAAGTTTCCAGTTCAGATTATAAGTAAAGGACAGACTGAGGATGTTCAGTGTAGAAGAGGGGGACAGTTGAGTGTCATTGAAGAAGAGGGGATAGTTGTCTGGAAGGTTGTGTCGAGTTGATAAATGGAGGAAATGAGTTTTTGAGGCATTGAACAATACCAAGTTTGCTCTGCCCCAATCAGAAATTTTAGAAAGATCAGAAGTCAAGCGTTCTGTGGCTTTCCTGCGTGATATGTTTATCTCCTGAAGGGTTGGACGTCTATGAAAAGACGTGGAAAAGTGCAGGGTGGTATCATCAGCATAGGAGTGGATAGGACAAGAAGTTTGGTTTAGAAGATCATTAATGAATAATAAGAAGAGAGTGGTTGACAGGACAGAACCCTGAGGAACACCACTGTTAATAGATTTAGGAGAAGAACAGTGACCATCTACCACAGCAGCAATAGAACGGTCAGAAAGGAAACTTGAGATGAAGTTACAGAGAGAAGGATAGAAACCGTAGGAGGGTAGTTTGGAAATCAAAGCTTTGTGCCAGACTCTATCAGAAGCTTTTGATATGTCCAAGGCAACAGCAAAAGTTTCACCAAAATCTCTAAAAGAGGATGACCAAGACTCAGGAAGAGAAAGCCAGAAGATCACCAGTAGAGCGGCCTTGACGGAACCCATACTGGCGATCAGATAGAAGGTTGTGAAGTGATAGATGTTTAAGAATCTTCCTGTTGAGGATAGATTCAAAAACTTTAGATAGGCAGGAAATTAAAGCAATAGGACAGTAGTTTGAGGGATTAGAATGGTCACCCTTTTTAGGAACAGGTTGAATGTAGGCAAACTTCCAGCAAGAAGGAAAGGTAGATGTTGACAGACAGAGCTGAAAGAGTTTGACTAGGCAAGGTGCAAGCACGGAGGCACAGTTTCGGAGAACAATAGGAGGGACCCCATCAGGTCCATAAGCTTTCCGAGGGTTTAGGCCAGCGAAGGCATGGAAAACATCATTGCGAAGATTTTTAATACGTGGCATGAAGTAGTCAGAGGGTGGAGGAGAGGGAGGAACAAGCCCAGAATTGTCCAATGTAGAATTTTTAGCAAAGGTTTGAGCGAAGAGTTCAGCTTTAGAAATAGATGTGATAGCAGTGGTGCCATCTGGTTGAAATAGAGGAGGGAAAGAAAAAGAAGCAAAGTTATTGGAGATATTTTTAGCTAGATACCAGAAATCACAAGGGGAGTTAGATCTTGAAAGGTTTTGACATTTTCTGTTAATGAAGGAGTTTTTGGCAAGTTGGAGAACAGACTTGGCATGGTTCCGGGCAGAAATATAAAGTGCATGAGATTTTGGTGATGGAAGGCTTAAGTATCCTTTGTGGGCCACCTCTCTATCATGTATAGCACAAGAACAAGCTGTGTTAAACCAAGGTTTAGAAGGTTTAGGATGAGAAAAAGAGTGAGGAATGTACATCTCCATGCCAGACACTATCACCTCTGTTATGCGCTCAGCACACAAAGACGGGTCTCTGACACGGAAGCAGTAGTCATTCCAAGGAAAATCAGCAAAATACCTCCTCAGGTCCCCCCAACTAGCAGAGGCAAAATGTCAGAGGCACCTTTGCTTAGGGGGGATCCTGAGGAGGGATTGGAGTGATAGGGCAAGAAATGGTACCTCACTGTTAAAATTTGCTTTAGATAATACTGAATGTAACAGTAAGCAATGGTAGGGTAACCTGGGCAGAGAGAGGAGAGGAGTCTGCTATAGATTATGTATATATTGGTCAGTGAGGGGGCTAGGAGAATGGTTAGGGATATGTCAATATCTGGCAAATTACTTTACTTTTTCTGTCTTCATACATCTCATGTTATATATATATATATATATATATATATATATATATATATATATATATATATATATATATATATATATATATATATATATATATATATATATATATATATATATATATATATATATAAAATACTTGTTCTGCCACTGTTCTATAATATTGTTGTTTGCTGAAGTAGCTGGAGTAAGAGTGCTGTTGTTAGTATCAACGTAGTTGTAATTTTTCACACACACACAGTTGCATTTACTGTATATACACGTTGTATATAACTTGAACAATTTCGGCATATTAATGAGTCTTATTAAACCTACATGTTTCCTACACATTACAACATAATTGCAACTTTGAGGACTGGGAATAATTTTGGACTATAGAGCCTACAGTGGATGTTTTGGTAAAACTTGAAAATTGAAGTTGTGGCAGATGTGCACAAAGAATTCAGTCAGCAGAGGTTGTTTATGAGACAAAAATATGGCAAGAGAAACCAGTATATCTATTGGGGACATTCTCCATTAAAAAAAATAACTTTGCTGACATGATGTTTCATGTTAAGACATTGAATTTGCTAAAAAAGAAAAAAGAAAATAATGTGAATGGAATTGCAAACCATCTGATGATAATGTGAGTCACATGTAAAGGAAAGTTATCCAAAACTGAAAGATGAATTCCATGGAATAAGAGGATGGCAGCAGATACCTGAAGCAAATTATAAAATGAAGAAGGTGAAGGCTGTATGTGATTAAAGGAAGATGGCACTACTGAATTGAGATAAAGTACCAGAACAAATGGAAAAGCATGAGGTAATGTTAGGTAATAGTTAAACAAATATCAGAAGAAAGTTATTTCATTGGAAAAAGAAGTGTTGATGTTATAGCAGGTTTGGATGAAAAGTGAGGACCTTTTTTTTAGATACCGTTTATGAGAGTATGTGTTACACATGCATGGATATTGTTATGTTTAAGGGAAAAATAACATTAAAGACACATGATATGATAGGGTAATTTGATTATTTTCTGAAAGATGATCCTAGAAATGAAGGACACAGAAATATGGAGAGGAAATAATTGACATTAACAGGAGTGACCCTGTTGCTGAATTCATTACATTTGAGGTGCTACCATATTGAACATTATACCTTTAATCATATACCAAGTTGTCAATGAACTTTTATTTTTCAATCAGTTTAGTTATACTTTCATTATATTTATGTGTGTGTGTGTGTGTGTGTGTGTGTTGTGTGTGTGTGAGAGGCCAATCACTACAAACAAATAGCACTTGAAGTTAGTGGGCTTGTGAGTGTTGCCACCTTATTTTAATTTTCACTCATGTGATATTTAGTTGCCAAAAACAAAGCAGAGTAGCAATTAAATGTTGCTGCTAAACCATAATACACTTAATTCATCTATTCACTTTACTTGCACAAGGAAAATTAATTTGAAAAATATAGCTGAAATGCTTGCATCGCATCTGTCTGAAAAATTTTAATGAATTGCCACATTTTACTTTAAATACATAATGCAATGATTATTTAACATTATTACTGATGTATTGAGTCATATAAGTTTTATATGAATTTTGGTGTATTATTGCAATGTCATTTCACATCACCATCATCAATGAGATACTGACATGATGCCTCTCTTCAGCCCTTTAACAACAGTGTGTTGGGGATGTATGTCGGCCAAGGAGACAGAGGAGCTTATGTCCTGGCTGGTGGTACAGATTCTATACTGCGTTATTGGGACTTGTGCGACCCTAAGTCTTCCTACATAGTATGCCATGGAGCCAATGACAGCCCAGGAACCTGCTCTTACAGGTATCTTAATTATTCTGAGTTTGAAGTACCTTCAAGTTAAAAGAAACTCTGCTGTATGATAATTTACTTTATATATAACTAAAAAGGATTCCAGTTTTAGTTGACTGAATAGTAAAATCCTGCTGGAAAGCTCTTATATTTCATGCCTCAGGTTTCTCAGATGATTCTACCTTGCCATTTGAATTTCCTTTTACTGGTACTGATTTATTAATAACTTTTTTTGATATCTACTATTTTACCCCAAAGGATCCTTTATTGTTCACCATTGTAGTTACTTTACCAGGTATCAAAAGAAATATTGGGAGGATGTGAGAGGGGTGAAAGAGGAAGATTATGGCAGTAGAAAGTGTGTTAGAATGTTTTTTAAGTACCTTTAGGCAATCTATCAACTCAACACAACTTTCCAGGTAACTATCCCCTCTTCTTCATTGACACTCAGCTGTCCTCTTCTACTTCTATACTGAACATCCTCAATCTGTCCTTTACTTACTCATCTCTAGGTAAAACAGCTTCTGTGAAGTTAGGCATTCTGAGTCTTCTCCACCAGTTTTTCTCACCCTCCCAGCTGCTAACTCTGTACAGGGGCCTTATCCATCCATGTATGGAGTATGCTTCACATGTATGGGAGAATTCCACTCATACTGCTGCTCTTTTAGACAGGGTGGAATTGACTCCTCTCCTCTAACTGACTGTCTTCAGCCTGTTGCATCTCTTGTTATCTTCTGCTATTTTCATGCTAATTGTTCTTCTGGTCTTGCTAAATGTATGCCTTCCCTCCTCCCGTAGCCTCGCTGCACAAGGCTCTTCTTTTTCTCACCCCTATTCTGTCCATCTCTCTAATGCAAGAGTTAACCAGTATTCTCACTCATTCATCCCTTTCTCTGGTAAACTCTGGAACTCCCTTTCTGCTTCTGTATTTCCTCCTTCCTATGACTTGAACTCTTTCAAGAGGGAGGTTTCAAGACATTTATCCTTTAATTTTTTTTTATGACTTTTTGACTCTGTTTGGGGACTGGCACCCCAGTGGGACTTTTTTTTTATTATAATTTTGTTGCCCTTGACTGCTGCCCCTCCCACATGAAAGAAAAAAATCCTTCAGTAATTTTCCTGTTTAGAGATACTTCTATTTTTGGAGGCTTTGATCGTTGGCCCTCACCACTAGTGGCATAAGCAGGATGTTATTAGCATTGCCTTTGTAGAGGTTCATGCTGAGCCCCACAAACTTCCAGATGTCAACCACCATTGAAGACAGCCATGATAGGAAGCATGTGGATATTCTTAGTCCTCTCAGCAATAGCTTGAAAATGGTCTGACATGGCAGGACTCAAACTTACTATATCGAAATCACCATGTCTGAGTGCTAATCACTTTGAGGGGCATTAATTAAAACCCATGAAAAGAAGTGTTGTAAGGAGAAATATAATAACATCAGGAGAACAGGTTGTGTTAATACAGTAGGTCTATTCCAGGTAGAATTACATGGGAAAATGTAAAATATACAGCATTCTTGAATTTGAAGATAACATGGAAAGAATTGAATAAATACTCTGTGGCATGCCTTGTGCATTTGCAGAAGTGATGTGCTATTGCTGAAAGAAAAAAGTTTTATTGAGAAGATTCATATAATATAAAAGTCTACAGTGAAGAAGGAAATGCTTTCCATCAAAAGTTAATGTAGTATGTACAACACTGATGTATGGTATGGCTGATTAACTTTATGGATGGAGTAAGGAGGGAGGTGTATGGGACCAGATGTGAGGAGTATGATGTGTGACTGGGAGAGAAAATAGATGGAACTAGATAGAGCAGTGGAGATGTAGTACAAGATAATGAGAAGTTGAGAGCAAATGAGGATGTCATAACAAGATGGATGAAATGTTTTCAGAAATTAGTATAATCACTGAAATAAAAGCAATACTAACATATATGGGAATGAAGGAAGATGGAAGAAGATTATATTAACATCTTGAATGAAGAAATAATAAAGATGAAAGTCAGGGTATTGAGATAACAGTGAGGGAAAATGTGCATGGTAGAAGAAAATGGGGAATGAATCAGTTTTTCATTTATAGGCAAGAGCTTCAGTTACTGGTAATAGAGAAAATGTTCTATTTTATCACAGACTTTGGTTAAGTGAGAGGAATAACATGTTTAATGTTGTTTGTTTTATATGATCCCACTTGATATCAGTATTTATTATGATTGTTGTATAGTTTGCTTTTACCTCTAAATTTTTTTCTGTACAAGAGATCTATTATCTTATAGGAGAGGCTGAGCTGCATTTATTCAGTGATGTGCTTTGAACTGAATGACAACTTCACATTACATTACAGAGGGACTCCTGCAGTTATATGAAGTTACTGAAACTTTTATAACTTCTTAATTTTCATGTATTTTGTCATCAATGAATTTATCCATCAGTCAATCAATATTTCTGACACCTTGTTCTCCTTTCCTCTGGGTTGGAGTGGCTATAGCAAAAAGGTTGCCATCTTTTCCTGTTTCAGCTTCAGCTTCAGCCCTCACAGTATGGTGAAGGCCTTGCTTGTTGTCTCTTTTCTTCCAGTACTTGCCACTGTTTATCCATTTTACAAAATTGGCATTATGTTCATATGATGTGATTTCAAGGACAAAATTTCTTTGAAACAGTTCACGAGTTGTAGATGGGACTGAAGTTATTGTGGAAAGTACCTCTAAGCCACGGACCAACCCTAGTGCAGGGGATGACATGCCCAGAAGAGGACCAGACCAGCCTCCTCCTGGACACAAGGACATCATATCAGATGTCATTGTAATGAATGATCCCCAGCGACTTGTTATCACCTCAGCTCGAGATGGAACCATAAAAATGTGGAAGTAAGCAGAGGTATGCAATATTTGTGCATTACAATATGAACTCTAAAAATATTATCTACACATCAGAAAGTGGAATATTTAATAAACTTTATTACTAAATGTTTTTAGTACCTTATATTTTCTTAAGGTGTGAGTTTGATGGGCCAGTATATATGTATATGTTTATGCTAATACAGATAATTTTTTTGGATTAAAAAGCAAGCTGCACTTAGCAGTGGAACTAAATGAATTTAACTAGTGCAGCAGAATTTGTAAAATTTATATTAAGTAAGGAGGATTTATTTAATTTCATTCTGAGTACTTAAATAATAAAAAGCAGTCATTTCTTTGTGATATTACTATTGATTAATTGTGTGTGTGAGAGAGCATGTGTGTGTATATACAGTACAGCATCCCTAAGGGCAGAATTAAGTAAAATAAAAAAAATTAGAAAATCTTTTGATATCAGAGAAAAACTTTGTTCATTCATGTTAACAACTCAGATAAAAGGAATGAGTGGTGTGGTGTGTTGTGGTGTGAGTCATGAGTGTTTGGGTCATTGGCCATGGCTTCTTGATGACCCAGCATCAGAATATTCAAGGGTTAATATACAAGAATTTGCAGTTGTCTTCTGAAAGATATATTAGCATATGGTTAATTTTTTTTTTTTTTTTTACCTTTAATTCTTTAAATACACACAATTTTGTGTTCTGTTTTAAATTTCATAGAATAGATGAATTCTTTACAGGACATCATGACAGGACATGAATGCTTCCACTTTGTTCTGCAAGCATCACTTATCTTTTATGTCTGGCTTCTATGTGCAACTTGTCACCACACACAGTACATATAGAATTATTCTTCCTGCATTCTATTAGCACACTGTTCTGCATTATTTCTTGATACTTGCTTTTTCTTTTTATTTTGTTTTATTTATTTTTAAACCTCTGCATTCCATACCCTTGCTCCATCTCCTAAATGTCTTTGTAAGTTGTTCAAATCTGGATCAACTTGAAGTTGTAATTTCTTTAAAACACCTTGGATATCTGATTCTTGCTAGTTATAGTAGTTATTGTTCTTTGCATGAGTATGTATGTAGTATATGTGTAGCCCACACTAATAACTTAACACCTTTCAGTTTTTATAACCTGAAGGATTCTGGTTTCCAGGAATTAGAAACAAATTAGCACAAAAATCATGAGATTTCATTTGCTCTTTTAGCTCCTTTTAAAGTCAGGGTTTAGTCTTTGGTTAACTTTACAAATCCTTTTCCTGTTTAGAATGTGTGAAAGATTAATTGTTATATACTTTATGTAAGCCTCTTTTATTTTATTTGTTTATCTTTTTTATTTGTTATTTGTTAAAGTGTTGCATATTCACAAGGTACTGCAAATTTTATTCCAATATTAATATAAGTTTGTATATTCACTAGTTGAAGAATGATTTTTATCACTATGCCATCTGATTTTTTTCATCGTAATTATTTACCTTGTTTCATTTTTTTGTTTTTATAAAGTAGTAATGTGGTTTCATCATAATTATTGCAGTGGTACATTTCTGTTTTATATCTTAAGTATTTTTATTTTTTTTGCATGTTATGGTTTTTAACACACACACACACACACACACACACACACACACACACACACACACACACACACATACACACACATGTGCATATATGCCATGCATATATGCACATGCACATGCGTGCTAATAGGAACAGGACCACATGTGTGTAGAGCTCCTGTATACTACAACCTGGTAAATACAAGGAGAGAGAGAGAGAGAGAGAGAGAGAGAGAGAGAGAGAGAGAGAGAGAGAGAGAGAGAGAGAGAGAGAGAGAGAGAGAGAGAGAGAGAAGCCGATGTGCTTATTACTCATGTACCTCCTCCTTTCTTTTCTAGGAGTGATAGTCAGGTGTGGGCAAGATGGAGGATGGCAGGTTTCATGGTTAACTATCATTGTGTAGTGCAACTTGTAGGCTGGTGACATAGGAACCAAACAGGAAAATGAGGATATGATTGCAATTTTTTTGCATGGTATTTATCATTAAACTCAAAATTTTGTCATGGCTTTTTTCATTGTTTAGGTAAAAGAATAATGATATGAATGTGTCATCTGGAGAAGGAGGCTGTTAAATTAGTTATTTAATTTATGCCTTTTTCATACCATTAGATATTTGGAAATAAAGATTTATTTATGCATTGAAAAAGTAATAATAAGAAAAATATATACTAAAATATATGTAATTTCCAGAAGGCTATATATCTTGTCTCACTGTGCATGAATAGTGTCTGTTCTGAAAGTATCTAATAAGAAATGGCTTACTTTTTGTGCTCTAACTGTAATGCCATGCAGTGTGCCACTTGTGTCTCTATACACAGGTTGTTAAGTGCTGAAGGACTGGTGGTGGTAGTTATTTTTATCCTCCTAGGACTGCCCGTCCAGTGCTAAATGTCAAAAATATCCTGTATTTACACACACCTTAAACCTGGCCTGCACTGGAAGAGTGAATGAAATAGACTTTGCACTCACCATGAATTCTTCCTCTTTCTAATGAAATCATCCAGAAGTCTCTATGTGCTGTGGTTATGGAGAGATGGTGAGTTGAAGAGGAGAAACTTTCAGAGGGAGCAAGTCACTTGCTGGCCATGCATCTGTTTAGCCTGACATGAAATAGCTATTGCCTAATGAAAACAGATGGCCTGAGTTCTCTTCTGCATGCTAAACAGTTTTGTTGAGTTCCTGGCCTATTGCACTCTCGCTAAGACATGTAGCAAGTGGTTGAGTGTAAGCCGGTAATACACATGTTATTGAGATGTGGGGGCGGCAGGGAGCAGGCAAGGAATCAGACTCATCAGAATCACTCTCACTGCTTGTGGCCACAGTGAGAGAGGGGCAGAGACTGAGAGATTGGCCTAACTAGTTCACAGGAAGTATTAAAAATGATTGAACTACAAAAAGTATTTAAATTTGCATCAGAATTGCAAAATGGTTATAAATGCCTTTGTTCCTCACCTGGGAAAGCAGCTATAGCTGGCTCTGGCCCTTTAGAGATTAATCCTTCAATGGGAGTTCTGTTCTGGAATGACTAACAGTTGCACTTTCTGCATGATATTATCATGAGTCTTAAATTGAAATCTTTTCACTTTTATTTTCTGTTCAGGGAACAACCAGATATCACACAGAGCCATTTACAGAGAGTAGGGAGCCTGCCAACTTGAGGAATTAAATGCTCATCCAAGAAATCCTGGATCAGATGCAA